>NW_025856654.1:0-1775 GCF_002878395.1 Capsicum annuum
CAAGATGAAACATATTATCAATACTTTTTACCTACATTAGGCAAGCCATTTATTGAGGTCCTCAAAATAGGGGAGATTGTAGAGGATGGAATTAAGACCGCTCGCATTGTGAGTTTTGCAACATTGAAAGCTAGTACTCAAGCAATTCAAAAAGGTTCGGGAAGTGTTGAAGGAAAGAAGAATGAGGAAGATGCATCTGCTATTATAGTTGGACAAAAGGCACGGGCAAGAGGACCATACCATCGTTACCTCCGGGCTCAAACCCAAGTTTATGGCCAAGTTCCACAGAATCCTTCCCAAAATCCATTATATTCCATTCCCCCATCTTCATATCAAGTTTATAATGCGCAACCATATGTTCAACCCCCATCTTACCCACACTGGCGCGCGCCAACTCTGCCGAGTTATCCTCCAACTCCACATACATACCGAAGCCCTTCTAGGCCTGGTTTTCAATTTAAGCCAAATAATGAAATGAGACAGAAGTTGAGGGATAGCTTTACACCCATTGGAGAGTCGTATGCAAGTTTATTCTAGAGATTGGTACAGCAAGGCATGATCACTTCTCTCCTTGGGTATACTCCTAACCCACATTCAAGAAGTTTTGATCCTAATGTACGATGTACATATCATTCTGATGTTCAGGGTCACAGTATTGAAGATTGTCGTGCTTTGAAAAGAGAAATTGAAAAGATTATTCAAGATAAATCAATCATGGTGCAGAACATTGACAGTGAGTAAAACTCTAGTCATGCTGATATGCAAACCAGTGGCTAAGATATCAGGCTGAGCAATTGAGAAGTCACATCTCTCCTTAGTAGAAAGGGGTTTGGTAGCTTGTTTTGTTTTATTTTTGTTCTCTGAATTATTTCAGGGTTGTAGTTCGGGATCTGTCTTGTTTTGTCCTTTTGTTGTTTATGTTCAAACCCTTTTATCTTTTGTTTTGACTAAATGAAGAGTCTCATTTTCCTTTGTGTTTTAAATATGTGTTGTTTTTTTGTTTTCTTTACATAGTACATTTTGTGTTAACTCTAGTGATATGACATGCTAGTGAAATTTTCAGCCAGATCTTAAAATCCAGTTTAAGCATGAACATTGAATCAGAGGGTTAAAGTTAGAAAAAGAGAGCATATGAGAAAATATATAGAGTGCTGAGACATTTGGTGACAAGTTAAGGCAATTATTTTGAGAATCACAAGAACAACTTGGTCATCGATCGAAAGGCAAGTCCCAATTAAGTCAAATAGTGGATGTGTGATCGCTATATCAAGAGAAACAAGAAGATAAGCTGCTCCACGAAAGTATGAGTCATTTGATATGAGGAATGTACAACAAAGGTGGAGTTTATAGAAGAAGTAGTGACACACAGACTCAATCTGTTTAAAAAGATGTCGCAAATGATCTTCATCTCTCACTTCCAATTGTATGTTATGTACTTGCATTCTCAAGGATTGATATGATGAAGGCATTTCATTCTGCTATGCAAACATTGTGTCATCCTTTGTTTACCCCATTTGAGCCTTAGTGTTATTTTCTTTCATACCCCTCTTTTGGAATCAAGATAGAGTAAGCAAAGTTCAAAGAATAGTGAGGAGTAAAAAGATAAAGTCAAAAAGTTTCAAAAAAGAGACAAAAATGTTTCCAAAAAAAGAGGGCTTGGTCCAACTAAATAAACAATTTAGAATCATCCGGTCAAAAGAAACTGGGGCATGAGTTAATCCTCATTTGTTTGAGTCGATTCCAAAAGTTGTAAGTTCTAACCCACTTCAAGTGTC
>NW_025856655.1:0-1769 GCF_002878395.1 Capsicum annuum
CATGGGTAAGAGGACTATATCATCGTTACCCACGGGCTCAAACCCAAGTTTATGGCCAAGTTCCATAGAATCTTTTCCAAAATCCATTATATTTTATTCCCCCATCTCCATATCAAGTGTATAATGTGCAACCATATGTTCAACCCCCATCTTACCCACACAGGCGCACGCCAACTCTGTCGAGTTATCCTTCAGCTCCACATACATACCGAAGCCCTTCTAGGTCTAGTTTTCAATTTAAGCCAAATAATGAAATGAGACAGAAGTCGAGGGATAACTTCACACCGATTGGAGAGTCGTATGCAAGTTTATTCCAGAGATTGGTACAGCAAGACATGATCACTTCTCTCCTTGGGTATACTCCTGACCCATATTCAAGAAGTTTTGATCCTAATGTACGATGCGTATATCATTTTGATGTTCAGGGTTATAGTATTGAAGGTTGTCGTGCTTTGAAAAGAGAAATTGAAAAGATGATTCAAGATAAATCAATCATGGTACAGAACATTGACAGTGAGGAAAGCTCTAGTCATGCTGATATGCAAACCAGTGGCTAAGATGTCAGGCTGAGCAATTGAGAAGTCACCCCTCTCCTTACTAGGAAGGGGTCTAGTAGTTTGTTTTGTTTTATTTTCTGCTATCCGAATTATTTCAGGGTTGTAGTTCGGGATCTATCTTGTTTTGTCCTTTTGTTGTTTATGTTCAAACCCTTCTATCTTTGTTTCAACTAAATGAAGTGTCCCATTTTTCTTTGTATTTTAAATATGTGTTGTTTGTTTGTTTTCTTTACATAGTACATTTTATGTTGACCCTAGTGATATGACACGCTAGTGAAATTTTTAGCCAGATCTTAAAATCAAGTTTAAGCATGAACTTTGAATCAGAGGGTTAAAGTTAGAAAAAGAGAGCATATGAGAAAATAGATAGAGTGCTGAGACATTTGGTAATAGGTTAAGGAAATTATTTAAAGAATCACAAGAATAACTTGGTTATCGATCGAAAGGCAGGTCTTAATTAGGTCAAATAGTGGACGTGTGATCCCTATATCAAGAGAAACAAGAAGATAATCAGCTTTACAAAAGCATGAATCATCAATGTGAGGGATGCATAACGAAGGTAGAGTTGTATGTTTGACAAGTATATAAAAAGAGGTGAAACACATGTTCGGGGCAAGTTAGTGTTGTAAAACATGTCATAAGTGATATTGATCGTGTACTTTCACATTGCATGCTATATACTTGCATTCTCAAGGATTGATATGATGAAGGCATTTTATTCTGCTATCCAAACATTGTGCCATCCTTTGTTTACCCCATTTGAGCCTTAGTGTTATTTTCTTTCATACCCCTCTTTTGGAATCAAGATAGAGTAAGCAAAGTTCAAAGAATAGTGTCGAGTAAGAAGATAAAGTCAAAAAGTTGCAAAAAAGAGACAAAAATGTTTCCAAAAAAAGAGTATCAAGAAAATAGAGTTAGAAAAAAAGAATCGCAAAGTGAAAAGAGCGAATAAAAGAATAAAAAAGAAAAATCAGATCAAAGCAAAAGGACAAGCTGCTAGAACTACGCGTGACCTGATTCTCCTCTCTCGGGGGTGAGATACGTAGGCTGACCTACTAAGGGCTCGGTCCGACCAAATAAACAATTTAGAATCACCCAGTCAAAAGAAACTAGGGCATGAGTTAATCCTCATTATTTGAGTCGATTCCAAAAGTTGTAAGTCCTAACCCACTTCAAGTGTCGTTTGGGCCTCATGCCATCCTTTCTTTCTAA
>NW_025856656.1:0-1205 GCF_002878395.1 Capsicum annuum
AGAATCACTTGATCATCAATTGAAAGACATGTCTCAATTAGGTCAAATAGTGTCTGTGTGAATAAAAAGGAATTCAGCTCCACGAAATCATAAGTCATTCAATGTGAGGAATGTACAACGAAAGTGGAGTTGTATGCTAGAAAAATGCAGAAGAAGTAGTGATGCACAGACTCAGTCAAAGTTAATGCTTAAAAGATGTCACAAATTATCTTTATCTTTCATTTTCATATTACATGATGTGTACTGGCATTTTCAAGGATTGATATGACGAAGGCATTTCATTCTGCTATCCAAACATTGTGTCATCCTTTGTTTACCCCATTTGCGTCTTAGTGTTATTTTCTTTCATACCCTTCTTTTGGAATCAAGATAGAGTCAGCAAAGCTAAAAAAAAAAGTGTCAAGCAAAATAATAGAGTCAGAAAAAAAAAATGTACAAATAGAAAAAAAGAGAAGAATGTCAAGAAAAATAAAGTCAGAAAAATCCCAAAGAGAAAGAATTAACAAAAGAAAATTTTTTGAATCAAGTGAAGAACAAGCTGCCAGAACTACGCATGACCTGATTCTCCTCTCTCGGGGTGAGATACGTAGGCGGCCCTACTAAGGGCTCGTTCCAACCAAATAAACAATTTAAAATTGTCCAATCAAAGAAACTAGAGCATTAGTTAATCCTCATTGTTTGAGTCGATTCCAAAAGTTGTAAGTCCTACCCCACTTCAAGTGTCGTTTGGGCCCCATGCCATTCTTTCTTTCTAACCCTATCAAAAAGTCAAGTTGCAACCAAAGAAAGACCTTCATATTAATCTTTGAGGATGTTAAGGCTAAGTATGCAAGGGATATGATGATGCATTTGGGAACTACTTATCTTTCTTAGCATAAGAAATTAGGATAAAAATAAAAATGAGAGAGTCTTATTGGTGAAAACTATCACGGGCACCGTAAGATGATGGTAAGTTAAGATAGATAAAAATGAGAGAGTCTTATCGGTGAAAACTCTCAGAGGCACCGTAAGACGACTGCGAGTTAAGGAAAATAAAGATAAGAGAATCTCATTAGTGGAAAACCCTTTGAAACTTTAAATTAATCTTTTTTTTAGAGTTAAAAAAGGGAGTGTGATAGCTCTGGCGACTCTGCCGGGGATCGAACTGAGAAAAAAACTATGGTGAACTGAGAAAAAAAGAATAAGAGAGGCTTGTTGGTAAAAAT
>NW_025856657.1:0-1889 GCF_002878395.1 Capsicum annuum
TGACATCTTAGCTACTGGTTTGCTTATCAGCATGACTAGAACTTCCACCACTGTCCAACATATTTTCTTCAACAAATAAATTCTGGATCCTCATGCTTAATTCATTGTTTCCCACGTATTGTGCATTATCGTTTGTTGATGAAGAATTCTGTGTGATGCTCATAGTGTCAATGTTTTGAACTACAATCAATTTTTCTTGAATCATCCTTTCTATCTCTCTTTTCAAAGCACGACGATCCTCAATACTGTGACCCTGAATATCAGAATGATATGCACATCGTACATTAGGATCAAAATTTCTTGAATGTGGATCAGGAGTACACTCATGAAGAGGAGTGATTATGTCCAACTTTCTCAATCTCTAGAATAAACTAGCATACGATTACTCAATTGGTGTAAAATTATTTTTTGACTTTCTCCTCTTTGCAAACTCCAGCCTCGATTGAAACTTGGACTTAGAAGTTCTTTGATAAATATGTAGGGGTCCAGGACGATGTTGAGGAACCAGTGCATGCCATTGCGGATAAGAAAATGAATGAGCATACAACTGTGTATTGTTTAAAGGATATTGAGGAAGTGGAACGAAATATCTTGGATTTTGCAAAGAGGAATCTTGTTGCATGTGAGCATATGAATTTGATGTGCAAGCTTGGGATTGAGACTGTCAATATTGCTGAGTTGGACCTCTTGATCTTTGCTTTGCCCCTGTAATGACAATAGGTACATTTTCTTTTTTCTTCCCTTCTGTCCCTCTCAATTGATGGCAATATCGTCCCAAGTGTTTTACAGAATCCTCGTACCCATCATGTTTCTCAAATTTTGATATCTCAAGGCTTGGAGAAGGGTTAACACTTGAAGAAATGTCTCCATCTTTATATGCAACATCTTCATAATTCGCAATTCTCTAAGAATTTTTCGTAGCCTTTTCTGTGCTTTTCATTTTCCTAGCCATTTTCTCTTTCTCTTCTATCATGTCAGACTTCTTAGTAAGAAATTTTGGTGGTCCAACTAACATAGATGTGGGCTCAGGAGTATAACAGTGATCATCAAGAGTGTTGAACATTGACTTACTAGCAGATTAGGGAGGCACAATCGCCGGATCAAAAGCTAAGGTAGAAACCTCAGTAGAGGGTGGAGCAACAAAAGCAGAGACTATAGGTGGTGCTATCGATGTGCTAGATTTATACTGAAGATCTAGAGAATGAGTGATTGAAACATTGAGATTTTTTTGGCTTGGAATAGATTCTGGGGCATGTTGTGGTGCATAACCAACATTAGAAAACTGACCTTGCAATTTTGGTGA
Source organism: Capsicum annuum (assembly GCF_002878395.1). Classification (NCBI taxonomy): domain Eukaryota; kingdom Viridiplantae; phylum Streptophyta; class Magnoliopsida; order Solanales; family Solanaceae; genus Capsicum; species Capsicum annuum. Next base: position 1,304 of record NW_025856657.1, read on the forward strand.
AAAACTCAAGGTATTTATAGGGTCAATAGTGAAAAATTGAGGAGGAGGCAGTCCACTGGCCCAAGCTCGATACATTTCCAATATTTTTTGCCTCAAACTCACAATATCTTGCTTTAATCTCTCATTTTCCTGGCTCTTTGTCTGATCCATGATTTTATTCTTTATATTCTTGTTGGACATGAATCTCTTTCCTGAATTTGGTGTAATATGGGGGACCAGCCAAAATACCACAAACCAACTACTTAAACTAACTGTCTAAGAAATAACTGTATACCAAAAACTCTTTTTCTTTTATCCTCTTTTTTGAAGATATCACCGAACCCCAGAAGAGTTGCCTACGTATCTCACGAAGATGAGAATTAGGTGTGCATAGTTCTCGAAAATTGAAGATACAAAGAAATAAACCTTTTTTTTTTAATAATGAGAAATTTATTTATTTATTAAATAATATTTTTTTCATTTTTAAAAACAACTTTTTTTTTTAGTTTAAAAGGGAAGACAACTATTTTTTAAAAGATCACCGAATTCATTAAGGACTACCTACGTATCTCAATAAAATGAGAATCAGGTGTGCGTAGTTCTTGAA
>NW_025856658.1:0-3591 GCF_002878395.1 Capsicum annuum
TTTTACCCTAGCCGCTTGTTCATGCCATCTAATTGCATACTTCCTGAAATTTTCATTATTCTTCTTCTTCATATTAGTCAGGAATTTCTCATCAGGAATCAGCTCGACATTGTACTAAAATTGTTGCACGAATTCATTGGCCAAGTCATCCCAACTACTCCACTTGTCAATGTCTTGATCCACAAACTACTCTGAGGCTAAACTCGAAAGGCTCTCACCAAAATAAGCCATAAGTAATTCTTCTTTACCTCTGGCACCTCTTAATTGGTTACAATAACACCTCAAGTGTGCCATTGGATCACCGTGCCCTTCGTACTTGTCAAAATTGGGTGTTTTGAACCCCATCGGCAAATGGACATCCGAAAACATACACAAGTCTTTGTATGAAACACTTTTTGGTCCTCTTAATCCTTGTATATTTCTCATATTCTTCTCCAAGCTTATTACTTTCCTAGCCATTTCTTCTTGTACCTCATTCTTAACAATATTTTCAATCATGATAGGAGAATCGTATTGATGAGCATGATAATGTGGATTTTGAGGTTTGAAAGTCATTTTAGGAGGATACAACAGATCATAACTTGGTTCTCATAATATTCTTATGTGTTGTCGATTGAAGGCCCGCAGTAGCTAGTGCTACAGAAGTGAAAAATGGGTTATTTGTGACAGACAAATTTGGTGGATGCATGGTAGAAGTACCATCAACGCCAGACACATTAACAAATGGGCTGAATCCTGGTAGGTAAAATGGATCGCCAGTTTGAGCTTGGGTGGGATTTGGATCATTTGTATTTGAAAGTCCATGGATTGAGGAAGGCGGGGCTTGTCCATTCAACTAAGCTTAGTATATTTTCGTCATCTATTGTTTCAATAACTGAATCTCTTCCATTGATGCTAATTTTTGCGAAATCAATTGATTTTGCTCTTTCTCACTGTCAGACCCTACACCCTCTTTGCGGGTCATTTTTCTTTTTCCTTTGTATCTGGTGTTGTATGGATGTGATGCCAGTTTAAACCACAAACCAACCACCAACTACTTTATCTTTCTATGACCAAGTAGCAAACGGGTGAGTGTTGCCTATTCAACACATTAGAATGCCATGTTGTCTTTTATGTTTCTATATGCATTCTCCAAACTATCATGGAAGGTTTTGGGTTTCATCCCGGCTTTTTTTTAGGCGCACTTTTCAAAAAGTTATGATCGAACCCTTTGGAGGGTTGCCTATGTATCATGCCAGGACATGAATCAGATCTTGCGTAGTTCGGGAAATATATGTCGTACAAAACTCATCCTTAAGACCCCTAAAGGCTCAGGACTATTAAGATTTATATATATATATATATTTTATTTTGTAAAAACTTAGCCTCATGATCCCTAAAGATTCAGGGCTATTAAGATATATAAAAATTGGACTTGAGAATTAGAAAAACAATTATGAAATTAATCATATTTTCAAAATATTCCCCAATAAATCTATGAATAATTTTTTAAAAGATAGGGTCGTATCCTGAGAATGACTTCCTACGTATCCTACTAAACTGTGAGAATCAGACCCTCGTAATTCATGAAGATCGTAAAATTATATTACTATATATTTTAAAAAAAAATTCTTTCTTTTAAAAATAAAATTTTTCTTTTGAAAAATGATTCACTAAATTTGAGGATAATATAATCTCTTGCATTTTAAAGTAGTCTAAAGCCGATCAACAAACAAACAGCCATCCAAACAAATGTCAAAGAGCACGTAGGATCTATATTTTAGTCTTTATATAGTAGGTCACCTGTCCTAGACAGATCCGGCCCTTATGCCGAGTCCTGCTAAGTCAAATGCATATGATGCAAATAAAGCGGCAACTAATAGGGATAACCAGATTCTGAGTTTTCAGTTCTTCTAAGTTTAAGCCTAATAGGGATAGGTGTCTAGACTGACTTACCAGATCGGTCACTCGAGCTGGGGAGGGACAACTTGGTTGGTAGCAGGGCAACACTGCCTTCGTTGCCAATCCGAACCCCGCCTAACATGTGTGACTATAATCCTTCACCAGGTGCCTTGACACTCCGGCTATCTCAAAAAGAAAGTAGGATGCATGCGCTGCATTCCTTCTATCCTATTTCAGAGACTCAGAGGTGGTGCGCAAGAGAAGACAATATATAATACAGTTCAATCAATATCAAAGCGGTAAATAAGTGACAAGTAGCATATAAGGCCAATAAACACAATATCAATAATAATTAAAGCAAGTATAAGTCAATATAAAAAGGTCGAATTCTTATTATTCCCCAACAGAGTCGCCAGAGATGTCACATCCCTTTTTCGTTCGAAGGAATTTGAGTCGATCAAAGGGTTTTTCCAATTAAATTGACGGTTTTGAATAGGGATTAATTTAATTTATAGAGTCGCCACTTGGAATTGAGTTATGGTATTTCAAGTCACCTTTTAAATCTCTAATCAAAATGAAATGACTCTTTATTATGGTCTGCAAAGATAAAAGACCGGGTAAGGAATTCTGTTGACCAAGGGGAAGGTGTGAGACACCCCTCTAGTCCCGCGGTTATAGTACGATCGCTTTATTGACTTATCTTGATTTAAACTAATTAAATAAATCGTGTTAAGGCCTGATATTCATTCACTTTTTAATATCTAAAACTATTTAAAACTTTTGTATTAAATAATCGGAGAAAATTAATTTTAGAAAAATATTTGTCAAGGTACATTATTGCATCTTTGAAATTTAAATGTCTCAGAAAGATGCGTATGCCACATTCTTAATTGAGACGAATATTATAAATGAGTCTAAAATTTATTTAATATTAAAGACTTGACTACTTAATTCAAATCTTTTCATTTTTTTTCGATTGTAAAATAAATTTTGAATGTTAAATAAGCCAATAAAATATTAAAATACTAGAAATCCATTCAAAAAAAATAGTCATATAAAATAATAATACTAATTTAATAATAATAATAATAATAATAACAATATCAATAATAATATAATAATAATAATAATAACAATAACAATAATGTTGCACTAGTTTGACGTTTAAAATAAAATTAATATTATTATAGATTTTAACTAATAGACAATGACTGTTATTTAACAAAATTAAGTAGTTTACTTAGAATAGACTTTCCTTTTATTACATAAATGTGATTTGTAACCCAAAATAATATATATATATATAAATAGTACACCTAATTTTTCAGTAATCAGAACTTCTTGGAAGTTTAAAATTGTGCCTCCAGAGAAAGAAAAGAAAAAATGGGTATGGCTAGTGGTCGCCGGAGAAGGCATCAGCGACGAGAAAGGGGAGAGGGGAAGGCAGGCCAGCGACAAAGTGGTCGGCAATGGGGAAGTCAGCAGCGGCGGCCATGGTTGGTTCACCGGCACGGCTGTTATTGCTGCTATGAGCATTGATTCCGTCCAGATCTGACCATTTGGTCACCGAATCTGAAGTAGCAAGACTGACAACGATGAAAGTAAGGAGAGAGAAGGCATTGCCGATGGCAATGGATTTCGCTGGCGAATCTGGTGGTAGTTCGATGGGTGCGAGGGGCGGCGTTGGGCTTCGTCGGTCATTTGGTTGCC
>NW_025856659.1:0-2807 GCF_002878395.1 Capsicum annuum
GAAATGGCCTAGGTTGATGATTTATAAAAGTTTAAGTGGTAATCGTAAGTATATGTGTACATGAGAACTAGTATTAAAACTATGAGTTGTGGGTGAATTGTTAAGTGGATAAGAACGCGAGTATATATGAATAAGTTGACCTCAGGTAGTAGGTTGTTAGAAAAAGTTTTATGTGTGTAAGTGTTTTGTGTACCTACATTTAGTTCTTGAATTTGTAGTATGGAGAAATATAGGAAGTTGTTGTAAGGTGCACTTTAGAGTTGAATTGAGGAAAATTAGTTAGGCAATGTGAGCCTTGGGTATGGTTTTACAAATTTTTGTTAAGTTGCAAGTTATATGATTTCAGGGGTAATGCAAGTATTCTAAGGAACTGAAGATGGAGTGTTAAGTATTTAGAAGCGTGGGTGTTTATGCCCATGAAAATGTTAGTCTTAAGTTGATGACTTTTGGGGTTAAGAGAAATTACAATTAGTGTCCCTAGAGGGAGTGTCTTAGAAAGGATTTTGTATCTTTATATTTTTATTAAGGGGATTTTGTATCTTTATATCTTTATTAAGGAACTATGATGAAACCTAATTCTACTCAAGCATAATCCTCCTACTTCAATTTAGGAAAGCATCCTGCTAATGTTTTACGTCATCTATTCAATTCATGCCTATGGTTTGAGTTCCATATGGACTTAGGTTTATGATTTGACCTCCAAAAGTGAAGCAATTATGTCTCTCAATAATCCAGTCTTTCATGTATTCAAGCCATATGTTATGTTGTTTGTGATCCATGAAAATCTATGTCTCTCTGCATGCATGGTCCTAAGAAAATATGTTTTTGTATATCACCGATTCATCCTATGTTGGGTTTAGATAGAGTGTTAAAGTTTATGCAAAATTATGGAAAAATCTTAGTTCCTTAAATGAGGAGCAATCACTTCATGTGGAAATCTTTGTCATAGTTGTAATGTAACACCCCGTAGTATTCTCTACTCAATACCACTATTGGTTGCATGTATGGAGAGCTAAATTATTTTCCTAATTATTAGAATAATAAGCCATATTTTGAGCTCTTACCTTTCATTATTTTTAAATTGATCTTTTGCGACTCCAAGACATAGATTTTTTAGTTGATTCATGTTCAGGAGCGTAAAGGGATTGTTCCGAGAAAGTTTTGGATTCTTCGGACCATGGTTGAGATACGTTGAGTGAGAAAACCAGTGGCTCGATGCAATATTGATGCACAGTGTTAGTAATCACGTTGACCAAACCAATGTCTCGACGGGGTCTCGATGTGTTGCATTGCCAAATAAATCAGGTGCTCAAGTTGTCTTACTGATTTCTTAGTCTAGAAGGGTACCTTTCCCTTTTCTTATCTTGATATGTGCACCAATGTTTCTCACTGTGCTCTATCCAAAGAATTCATGCAGTATTGTGTCTTCCTAACAACTCTTTACTTATGATCCAGAGACTTGTTATATGGAGCACTTCGTGTTTATTCTATTATAACTTCATTTCATGTACCTCCTTGAGTAGTGTAATAAGTATAAGTTATGGTCTAATAGTGTTACTTCCATTCATGATATTTATGCTCGGATCCCATAATGACCCTCTGTATGACAGTATAATAGTGGATGTAGAAGTGTTGTGATGTGTTAGATAGGGGAGTAGATGTTCTTGAAGGTGAAAAAAAAATTGAGGTGAATTCTCGAGCTAAGGTTATAAGTGAAAGGGAAAGGAAGGAGATGAACTTTTGTTTTGTGAAATAGCTAAGAAGAGGATGGACTTTTATTATGAGAAATAGTTGGGAATGAGATATATGGTGAAAATCTTTGTGAATGTAATTGAATTTGCTGGTTTTAGTGGTGGAAATCCATGAAGTGGGTGTAATAATGATAGGCTTGAATATTGTGATTGATGAAAACTCAACCCATGAACTATATGGTTAGTATTCCTTAAATTAAAACCCGAGAGTGTTTGACAATAGTGATAAAGTGAGGCAATGTTCTTAATGCAGTGTAAAGTATAGGGTCCTATAGTTTAAGTTATCACCTTTTAACTCCGAGTTAGGCTCCAACATAGTAGTACTAAGTAGTAGGACTCAAATACTTGTGGCTAGATGGGTGATTGGAGAATTATAAGTTGGCGAGTGTGAAGTATGCTATTTATTGTTTGGGGTGTAGTAGATTAGTGCCTCTAAGCTTAAGTCTATTCGGCGGTACTTTGTGAGGTAGAGAATGCTTCTAATCCTATATTCCACAAAATCTTATTTCATTATTACTACCAATATCAATCAATCTATGATCATCAAAGAAACCCCTGCCTTGTGTTATGATGATTATGATTCATATAACTCATGTGCAAGATCATCCCTATGTAAAGTTTCATTATTCCACGTTTCGGGCTTTCACGTTTCACTCGGGGATACCATAAAACTCGTTTGATGCCTTTGTATGTTAGGTTGAGGAAATTATTCATGTGAGATTACGTTCTTTATTCTACACTTTTAGATCCTCAAAAGTCCCTACCTATCATTCGGGGATGAATGATCCCAAGAGGTAGATAATGTAAGGCCCCACATTTTTGAGCTAGAAATTGAATCATTCTACGTATGTAATCTCTAAATCCATGGTTTATGTTTAGATTCATGTTCCATTATTTCTCATCTAGTATATGAAGTGATTATGCGGTGAAAAATGTTCATAGAAATGGCGTAAAGCAAAGTTAAGCTAAGAATCTCTCATTTGTGTAAAATTGGATATTAGATCCTACGAGGTTCTACTTGGAATGTGTATAACTTTTGATACGCATAGAATTTCA
>NW_025856660.1:0-1832 GCF_002878395.1 Capsicum annuum
AAATTGAACAAACACTAATGAGTTTCTACTTACAGCTTATTAACTAATCTACCCCTTAACATTCATAGTCTATAAATGATTCTTACAACCACAATGACCATCCATTCTATGATCCTTCCCTATTCTGAATAAATAATAATCATATCCTGTATCTTCTTTCACAGACTACCATATAATCTACAATTATTGTCCCGCATTAGTTTATCATTATACCTTTTTAGTCTATCACTATACAATGGCAACCCACTCCTCAATCCATGAATATACAACTAAAACTAATTATTTATGCAAATGTCTCCCTTACTGACTGCTAACTTCATGACTACATGTTACTAACTTATGGACTATCACAATACCAATAGGCCATGTCACTTTATCATACACTACTACTAGGATGGAAATATAGTTCCAAAATTCTACTACACATCATTACACTTATACATCACATCCCCAACAAGAATTTTATTAAAAGAGACTGGATGCACTTCATACCTTAGGCTCAACCGTAAGATTGATGTAGATAGGGGTATATGCTTAAATAAACACACTTTAATGCACTCATGGAATCCTCTCAAGTCCTTGTGCAAAATTCATAACTTTATGGATAACTCAATCATAGAGAACCATATCGCTGGGAGAGTTAGACTCTTAGAATTGTATCACCTCGACAATGAGGCATGACCCATGAAATTGGAATGAGGAATAAACTTGGATAACTTTCTTATGGATGACTCTATAACACAAACTAGAGTATGAAAGAATGGGAAACAACTTGTAAATGCCCGGTAGCCTCCTGATTATAAGTGTGGTGCATAAAAAACCCATAAGCAAGACTCTACTAGACCTGATTTTACAGACATCCTGGGACCATGAACCTTGCTTTGATACCAAGTTTGTCATAACCTGAGATAGGGCCCTAGTCGTAATGAATATCTCGAATAATGAAGGCCCGGTCACTCTTCTAAATCTGGTAGTCATGCACAATATTCATATAATATAAGAAAATTTTCAAAAAACAATACAAGATGGAACCATGGTCATTCTCATAAACCTGAACAATTTAAAAAGGGAAATTTTGAATATTCTAAACATGCGACAACTGTCTACAAAATCTCTAACATTACAATAACCATCTTAAGTTTGAAAAAAAACTAGGACAAGGCCCCAATATACGGTAAAAGAAACAAATAATTAAATCTAAAAATCCTGCCTTCCAAATTAGAGAAGGCTCACCAACTGCAACCTTTGACAAATCAATCTACTGCTTAACGGGACCCCAAGACTGTCTTAGAATCCAGAAATGTAGGGGGTTGATACAGATGTTCTGGTACACAGAGCAATCCAAAATAATGCTTTTATATAAATAAAATAATTGGGAGAAGATCGCAGAACATCATGCATGATATGGTTCAAAACACATGTGCACTTCATTGATAATCATAAAAATTTCTTGTCAATGCAGTTTCTGATCTTTGTATTACTTCTGAGTTAGGTGGTCCATCCTATAATTCTACAACCCCACAGGCAATATGGAGTCCACCATTGACTCAGCAGGGAAGCCTCCAACCCAAGTTTGCCGCAAGGGTCAGAGTTTCTGATTTTGATACGCCATAGGGATTTAGGCCAGCATATAATCCCTCTAGGGGACATAATAATCCAATATCGACAAAACAGAGTTTTAGGCAATGAGTTTTCTAGACTCATGCGTTATTTGGGTAACCACCTAACATCTCTTTACGCCCATTTTTAGCCTTTTCTAAACTTGTAACATTCTAAGTTTCAGAATCTGAAAATCTGACTGCAAACATGCATTCTATTCTGTTTTGAATTAC
>NW_025856661.1:0-1082 GCF_002878395.1 Capsicum annuum
ATTTGTGATGCCCTATCACGAAGGTCGTCAGCTATGATTTTTCAGCAACTGGGAATTTATTTCATAAGGGTATTTTGTTCATTTCCTTCACCTTCCACGACTTATAACCCTAAGGAGGTGTAATTTTTCCCATTTTTTCTTTAGGTAAGTATCTCCAAAACCCTCTCTTACACTTTCAACCACAAGATTAGGGTTTCCATCAAACTCATCTCTCAAAAGCAAGATTCAAGCCTTTTTCCAAGATAATTGAGAATTAAGTTTCCCAAATTCAAGAACTCTTCAGCAAATCATCAAGGTTTCCTTTCTAAGGTATGCGTAGTGTTTATCTATGGATCCAATCCGTTCATAGAGCTTAAGAACCATGTTTTAAATATTATTTTGTAAACTTTTTGCGGTGATATGAGTATGTACATATTGACGATTGTTTTTTAAGTTTCAATGTGATGTCTAAAGGTGTTGTCATGGAATATATATGTTTGTTAATTGAAAACCATGAACTTTAGGTGGTTTAATATGGTGAAAGTATGAAACTCACCTATGCCTTAAAGAATGCATGCAAGGTGTTTGATAAAATGCTTAGGATGCTAGAAATTCATGTTTGTATGGTTCTATGATGTCTAAATAACAAGTCCATGTTAGCTATATACTTCAATATGAATCCCATGCTTTTCATGTGTTGCTATTGTGGTGGTATGAAGCATGTAAGATAATAGAGATATACAATATGTACACGAAATATATCCATGCATTCCCTACAATGTTTAAGATATTAAATAACTATATGAAATATGATATCCCCTACTTATGATATTATGAATTGTGGACTCAAATCTTGTGATCAAGTTATGTCATGTGTGTCAGTTTCCTTCTATCGAGTCCTGGGGGTATTCATACCTAAAAAACATAGCCGTGTACCTAGAGCTATGTCATGTTGTCATGATAATCTCAGTCAAGCTATAATCTATAGAACTCAGTTAGTCATGTGACTCAGGAAACCTCAGAAATCTCAAGATCTTAGTTAACTCTTAGATAATAGTACTACTCCACCAGTTAATGGAAGTCAGTTAATCTGTCTATGTACA
>NW_025856662.1:0-1147 GCF_002878395.1 Capsicum annuum
GAATTGATTTTTGAACTCAAGTGAGAAAAGAACTCCACATTTTTGATTGATTATGAAAGGGGTAGCATGATGGCTCCCGTTGTGAATTGTTGAACTATTTTATGGTGGATTTACTTTTTGAAAGTTCTGAGTTAAGTTCGGGAGTAGTCTTTAGTACTGAGTGGGAAGTCGGGGCCTTCCCTAGAACTACGTGCCACCGTAGGATGTGGGCCTAATACTGGGGCTGTTTTATATATAGTGATCACTGATGAGATGAAATTAAAGGTCCGACTCCGATGGCAAGGATAGGGCTGCTCTCCCCAACATGGCCAGAATGTTGGACTCCATGTGTCTCACATGGTTTATGTCAGTTGTAAGATCTCCCATCGTGTGTTTCTGCTCCCCACTCTAATGAAAGAAAGTGTGTTTGTATGGTTTGAGAATCATTCTTTTATGATAAATTCCTTATTTTTGAAAGACTGAAATGTTGTGATTTAAAGAGAATTGATCTTATTTGACTACTTTGATGGTTAGAAATCCAGGGAAAAGTGAATTGAGAACTTACTGTGATGACTCACATGTTTTACTTGATATCTCTTATTCATTCATGATTATGATGGTTTTATTCGGGCTATGTGAGTCACTTATTATAGCATGCATGATTTATATAAAGATTTGTGATATTTACTATTTAAACTGCATACACCCCCATATGCTCGGTATATTTCCATGGTACTGACCCATATTTTCGAATGTGGGCTACATTTTCTTGGTAATATTGGTTCAGGTGCACAGTTCCAGACTTGACGGTGACTCCCAAGCATATTGAGCTACATCTTCTGCTGTGGTGAGTCCTCATGATTCGAAGACTTGTTATTCAGATTTCCAGTTCCTTTATGAGTTGTTCCTTTTATTCCATAAGTTTGAGTAAGTTGGGGCCTGTCGTCCCAATGGCTCATTGGTACGTTGTTTAGTAGAGGCTTGTCAGGCCGGATTTGTCAGGCTAGTGGGTTGGAGTTGATAGATCTTTTGTATTTTGTTACTTTCCATACTTATCCATATTAAAGTGAGACATTGTTGATGATGTTTAGATGTGTTGATTATAATGATCTTGAAATATGCTTGTGATGGTGTTAGATGGCTCAAAGGGTTAGCTTAGGGCTACTTG
>NW_025856663.1:0-1633 GCF_002878395.1 Capsicum annuum
AATGAAACATTTTGGAGTCATTAATAGCACATGGATCTTGTTTGAGTAATCAGATACCTTCTGACATTCATTAGTGCAATAAACATGTAAGATTTGAAAGACAAGTATTGGAATGTCTTGACATCTTGTAGGGTGGAAACAAGTTCATTGGTAACATAGGACATCATACAAAACCATTATGGATCACATATTATGGAATAACTTTGGAAACTTTCTTAATAGAACATTTGTTCACTTTCATGCCAAATATATGGTATAGAGTATGCTTTACATACCTGACTGTCAACTTTCAATACTAGTCCCAAATGGACTTTCCATCTTTTCGGATTACTTATCTACAATGAACATATATAGCAATTTAGTATTAGTAACCAAACATCACAATTAAATTATTTGAATTCACCAAACTAGTGGTTAAGTAGTAAGCCTTAATTACTCCATAAAGGGTGTCACTTTAACCCTCTTATATTCCAATTACATTCACATGCCATGCATATTCGTACAACATCCTCTAATATCTAGTTTGGATTCATTTATCCTTCCAACACATCCATTAAACCAAATGGTGCCATAGACATAATAATCATCAATTCAATAGTATATCACCAAATCCACCTTCCATAACTCAATTACCATATCCACCTTCCATAATTCAATACAACCAAACCATGCAAAATAGTCCAAAACCCTATTTCCATCACCTTTCAATAACAACCAATACATATAATCCTCTATCACACATATACATATGGAAAAGAACAAAGGAAAACAATATTCATGACTTAGAATTCACATATTGATTATGAAATCCTTTTTGCACAAATAATAGGTGCCATTCGAAGCTCTTGAGATGACAAACGCAGTTATCAGATTACTTTGGAATTTCTACTGTTGAATCAAAAGTAATTTAGAGGTCAAATTTGGATAAGGTTTGTTATTTCTCAATGATTGATAATGAAAATGAGTTTTTGAACTCATATACATGTATATATACACATATTCAAATCCATAATATAATAGGAAATGACCAAAATGCCTTTAAAATTTAAATAATGTCAAATCAGTCCTTTGGTGGACTGTTTTGATAAGCTAAAGTAGATCGACCATAACTCTTTTCTCCGATATCGTATTTGGGTGAAATTTGTATCATTGGAAGGATAATTCAAAGGTATTTCATTTCATATAGAGTAGGCCACCCATTTCGTCCTGTACAAGGAGTTATGGTCGTTTGAAGTTGACCCTAAAAATCTATTTTGATAGGCTGAAATAAAATGAGTATAACTCTTAACTCAGACGTTGGTTTTGGATGAAACCAATTGAATTGGAAATAAGACTCAAAGATATTTCTTTCCATAGGTCTCATCTCTCCCATTTCATTATATTAAGAGAGTTATGATCGTTTAAATTTGACCCAAAAATTCGGCTGGCCTCAGTAGTTTGTGTTCAAGAAATTTTCCTGCACATTTACTATTCCCAAATATCCCGACCACCATTTTATAGTTTCGAATGTGCTCAATTATATCCGAAACCTATCCATTTTTGGAAATCTTTATATCATTGGAAAGCTTATTCAATAACCTTCGCATGGAACCATCGACGGGCAAATTCTGGTATAAATAAAATAAAAAAATTA
>NW_025856664.1:0-8845 GCF_002878395.1 Capsicum annuum
GTGGAGCTATCACATTACCACTTTGTTTGTTACCTAAAAGTTTTGCATGATGTACCACTATCATGGATCAACACTAAAAATTGACAATTGCTATTTAAGCTGGCTCCGTGATGCGCTGATGGCTCAAGTGATACACTATCTCACTAAAAAAGCTCTAACTCTTCACTCGAGTGTCGGATTTGGGCGAATATGGTATTGATGGAAAGCTTATTCAATTTCTCACATGTTAAAAAGTGAAAATTTTAAAAATACCACATGTATAAAAGTAGATTCATCTTTAAAACATTTCTTTGATATTTTCGAGATGAATTTAAGGTAGGTAGAAGTACGATGTATTATAATATGAGGTAAGGACTGACTGGGTAACATGATATGGCTGGGCATGAATTCATGAAAACTATATTATTTGAGAATGCAAGATTAAACGTATAACATGATTCTAAAATAGTCTGTAAACTAACATACTAAAATACTAAAAACTGAATAACTGAGAATTGTACGCTATGGTCAAGCAAACCTGAAATTGAACTGAGTTACTAATTTGATTACTCGACTGAGATTGTAACTAAGATGGTAGTTGAGACAGTAACTGAGCTCATACGGGGACTAAGTTTTGAACTGAATATTAAACAGAGACTATAACTAAGTTCCAATAACTACATGATGGGGACTAATGTAAATCAAGGATCTGAGTAGACACTCACACTCTGCATTTTCTCAACTTCTCATCTCAGGGAAAATTCTGACTTCCCTCCTCTTATCAACTAAATATAACTTCTTGCTAGCCATTTACTATCACAGGCACACTAACCTAACATTCAAGCCTATCCTCATAACTATAGCCGTATATAAAACAAGTATGCAAAAATCTTTTCTTACCATGAAACATTTACGCTCCCCCACCTAAGAATCACTTATCATTACATCATTTTATAAGGAGAGTTCACTGAAGGGTTAAAACATGAGGGCTTGAAGCATGAATGGACACTATATCAAACTCGACACTTAACTGAGCTCCAAGGAATAGAATGTCAACATCATGGATTTATTAAGAGATCTAAACTGAGGATAACATGATATAATTTGAATTTAGTCGATCATTAGGAGTGTAGCCTGAGTTATGGGAACTGAGTATAGTGTAAGGCATGGCATAAGTACATGGGTCATGAGCTACATGACTTGAGTCTGGATTTTTTGTATTTGTGGAACACGATTCGTAACACTGAGCGAACTATAACTCCTTATACTAGGAACTGTAATCGTACCTGATTTTCGTTAACATGTATGAGTGTGAGCTATGATCATAGAGTTGACGTGTAAGTCATGGATGGATACCATAATAACTGACGGGTTTTAAGGGCCTAAAGTACTATTTTGAGATGACCTGCGTGATCATTCCTGCTATGGGAATAGACAAAAATGTCATTGAGGAAGACTATAATGAACATATCCAAGTACTGTTTCAACACGCCATTCATTAAGCCTATGAAAGTTGTTGGGGCATTGGTAAGACCAAAAGACATGACTAAGAATTTGAAGTGACCATATTGAGTCCTGAAAGTTGTTTTCAAAATATTACATTCTCTAACTCTAAGTTGATGATAGCCTGATCTGAGGTCTATCTTAGAAAAGTAATGGGTACCTTGAAGTTGGTCAAATAAGACATCAGTTCTGGGAAGTGGATACTTATTCTTGACTATGATTTTATTTAGCTGATGGTAGTCAATACACATTCTGAGAGAACCATCTTTCTTACGCATGAATAGGACTGGTGCACCCCACGGGGATACGCTAGGTCTGATGAATCCCTTATCTAAGAGATTCTTTATCTGTTCTTTTAGCTCCTTGAGTTCTACTGGAGCCATTCTATATGGTAGAATAGAGATAGGCTGAGTATCTAGAAGAAGGTCTATTTTGAAGTCAATTTTCTTTTTGAGAGGAACTCTGGGAAGATCTTCGGAAAGTACATCTGGGAATTCATGTGCTACTAACACTGATTTAAGATTAGGGGTTTCTAAGCTAGAGTTTTGGACTCGAATGACATGGTAGACACATCCCTTAGATATCATTTTTCTTGACCTTAGGTAGTAAATAAGTCGACCCATAGGTGTTGAAGTACTACCCCTCCATTCTAGAACGGGCTCATTCAGAAACTGAAACTGTTCAATTTTATTTCTACAGTTGACTGAGGCATAGTAGGAATGAATCCAATCTATGTCGAGAATGACATCAAAATCATTCATCTCTAATTCTACTAAGTCTGTTGAAGTGACCTTCTGAGATACCATAATCGAAAAGTTTCTGTATACTCGTCGGGCTATAATAGATTTACCCACTAGGGTAGAGACTGAGAAAGGCTCTTCTAGGATTTCGAGACTGACTCTGAAATCAACAACTATATATGGAGTTACAAAAGACAAGGAAGCTCCTTGATCTAGCAAAGCATAAACATGTAAATGGAAAATCTATAAAGTACAAGTGACTATATCAAGAGAACTTTCTTGATCCTACCGGGACTGAAGTGCATAGAGTCTTGTTGGGTGTTTCCCACTAGTGGTACTAGAAGTGGTATCCTGCTAATTCGGGTGATTGGGCTGAGCCAGGGGATGATTATACTGACCTTTGGGAACCTGAATGATGACAATCTCTGACTCTGTAGCCTGGATTTCTACTCCTGAAACATACATCACTGCCATCTCTATAGATACCCTGATGGTGTCTGCCATATTTTTTGGCAAAGAGGATTCTTTCGGTCACTCTTTGGCCTTGACATTCTGGCCCTCTTATTCTTTATCCTATTTTTCCTACTCCTCTCTTCCTTACTCTGTAGAGCATAGGCCATAAGCCTACATAGGATAACAGCCAGCTGATTTTTTTGAGCAACTATTGAATGAGCTAAGGCGGTGAAAGTAGCTCTAAATTTAGCGTGAGAAACATGTTCATTCAGGGGATCTGCCTTAATAGGAAGAAGGGCTGACTGGTTTTCATTAATTCTTTTATTAGCTTCTATAAAAGACATGTTCGGGAAGCATAAGGAATAGATGAATTAGACTGAGAGTTTAACTTGAGCTCATGCTCACTCACATGATATAAACACTAAAAAAAAGGGAAACTTTCCTAAAAACATCTCGTAGCCTCCTATCCATAAGTGTGGTGCGCTACACACCAATGCACAAGATTCTACTAGACATAGATTTCAGATTTCCTAGGACTCTGTTTAACCTTAGGATCTGATACCAAGTTTGTAATTCCTCGAGTATGCACCCCAGACGTTACACGGTGCTCATAATTTCAAATGACCACAAGCTAACACATGACTAGTACCTGCTATAATAACTGAAAAACAATACTGTAATTATGTGGAAATTAGGCAGAAATCTGCCATAAGGTTCAAATATGAAATAAATACTAAATATCAATACTGAGAACTGAATACTGATACATCTATCTAAAATACTCTAGTCTGAAAAGCCTCTACTGTTTGAATAAAGAGTTGATGGGAAAATTCCCCAACTAACTCCTACTGCTGAAGTAAACTGAGTAGTGATATAACTGAAATGATAAATCTATCCTCAAACTACGAGGACTTACCACTAACTTTGCTGCTAATGGATTGGGCTGCTAAGTGCGGTCGGGAGCCCATACGTCTAAACCTATGATATAAGACATCATAGTGCAAGAGAAAAGTATGCATCAGTACTTTGAATATACTGGTATGCTAAGTGAGGTAGGCTGATGTGCATGGATTCATATGCATGAACAATAACTGACTGAATAACATGAACATAACTGAACGAAAGTACATACATGAATGCTTAAACTATAACTGAGATCATGGTAACACTAAATACTGAGTTCAAAATCACTGGTTTACTGATATCTAAGTTTACTAATACTAGATTACTGATAACTGAGTGACTGTGTCTGACAATCCTTATTTTTTGGAACTATTTTGAGTTTTGTACTGAACTGAGTGACTGTGCCTGACAGTTTTGATTTCTGTAGAATTGAACTGAGTTCTATACTGAGACTGGAACTTAAACTAAGACTGTGGGAGGTAATCATCTAATCGATATACCCCTCTCTGAATTAATTGGGGTCTAAAATATAACCCTAATTGAAAGGGTGTCAATACCATACCACGGGTAAAGACAAATGCTGAGTCACCCTCATCTGAAAAGTACTCTAAATGAGAACGGTGGTACCCTCAACTATTAGGTAAGACACCTTATCAACCTTCAACTGGTAGGTTGATCTCTCAACCTACGCTAGCCATGTAGTTCTGGAATGCAAGGACTACTTCTAAGGATCACACCCTCTACTGGCAGGTGAGTCCTCATCCTTGGGTTCACTCGGTGCTGAATCCTACTCCCAACTGAAAGACACTGAACTGAAGTACTAAACAAAAATATACTGATACTGAGTTTACTGAGTTTTCCTGAGTTCTCTAGCTTATTGAGTTCTACTGTGTTTCGTATCTGAGTAAGAGTACTATTGATCATGACATAACTGATACTATTTTGTACTGACACTGGCTCTAGGTAAACGGCTAAATTATCAGGTATTAAATACCCCCAGGACTCGATAGCATAGATAGTACCAAGACATGGCACTTCTTGATAACATAACAACAGTCAACTATTCATAATGCAGTGAATTAGACATTTTGCCATATTCTTGGGCTTGTACATGAATGGAAAAGTATGCTAGCATATCATAATTTTACTATTCAATTCTCATGGGCATTCTGCCAATCACTTACAAAGTATAGCTTTAACATGGGAGCAAATTTGGAACATATAGTTCTAGCATGAATTCATCATAAGGTCACCAATGGACCACAATGCATAATTTATTCACTTAGGCATTTTGTCAAGCACATGGAAGGCATAACCTTATATTTGGGAATGAACAACATGCTAATGCATCATGACTATCATAATAAATTTACACATTCAAGGGTTTAGCATGGATTCACATGATACTACACATACATCAATTAACTACACATGAAACTTATAATAAAACTTGGATTAGAAACCCAACTAGTCATTATAATCAAACCCAACACTTGAAGTTTTTAAAATAGTTTCTTGAACTCCAAGTGTGGAAGGAACCCTTGGATGAACACTTCACATACCTTAATTGCTAACTTCTTGGAGATTGGAGTGAATTCTTAAGGTTTGTTTCTTGAATTTGTTGTAGCTAAGGTTTATTCTTGAGATTATTTTATGAAAAATATGAGGAATTTGGCTATTTAGGGTTTTAATCCCGTGTTATGGAGCTGTGGGATAAAGGAAAATGACCTATTTTCCCTTAAAAATGAGAAGTAAAACTTCATAAAATATATGGGCTGGACTAGCCAGGGCGTCGCGGGCTCTAGAGTCCCGCTCTAGGCGAGGCGCTGTGGTCTCCATCGTGGGCTTCCCCTATCACTGGACTGGGCGAGGCACCATGGGTTAATCATCTTGAGCTGCTATTTTGGAGTTTTAAATACGCCCATACGCTTGTCCAAAAAATCAAAAACTCACCTGAGATGTACTATTTACTTCTCAATCATTAATCAACTTAAAAACTAACTTTCAGTTGTCGGGAAGGTCGTAAATAAATTCCTCAAAGTTTGAGGGCTTTAGAAAAGACCAGGTTCTAATACTTGGCTAAAATTTTCAAAGTTTGGGACCTCTTATAAAGTTCTAAGGGACTGAGTTATGCTTAGGCTTTTTGCGGGGTCTTACATTTAATAGGACCAGATTCGGTGTTTGATGAAATGGATAAGGTTCAGTTTATCAGGAAGAGGCTTAAGACAGCTCAAAGCCATCAAAAATCCTATGCAGATATCAGAAGAAGAAACTTTGAGTTTGAGGTTGGTGATTTAGTCTATCTAAAAATTTCACCCATGAAGAGAGTGAAGAAATTTCGCAAAAAGGGGAAGCTCAATCCCTGATATATTATCCCTTATAGAATTTTAAGCCATTTTGAAAAGGTATCAAGTTGCCTTCAGATTTGGCATCAGTGCATCCAGTGTTCCATGTTTCCTTACTAAAGGAGTGTATTGGTGACCCAGCTGTTGTAGTTCCTTTAGAAAGCACAGATGATTAGGATAGCCTTTCTAACGAAGAAATCCCAGTTGAGATCCTTGATTACCAGATTTGTAGAATAAGGAACAAAGAAATTACCTTGGTCAAAGTTCTTTGGTGGAATCAGTCTGTTGAGGAAGCCACTTGGGAAGTAGAAGCAGATATGCGTACCAAGTACCCTTATCTTTTCTCTGCAAACTCAGACTCAACTTAAGGGAATAGTTGTTTTTAAATTAACTCTTTTCCATCCTCAGTTCTAGCTATATAATCATTCTCATGTCTTTGGATGCTTTTACGAATTCAGTTTAGTCATGTATCATATTTCAGGCTCAGTTAGGTAGTTATGTTTTAAGTTATGCATATTCAGTGGGTGATTTCAGTTACCCTAGTATTATCAGCTTAATCAATCTTATTCAAGGTGAATATTCCTAAGGGGGAGATATTGTAATACCCCGTATTATCTTTAGTTCAGTTCATCTCCTAGTTGCATGCTTAAGAGGCTTAAAACCTGAAAACTTCACCAAGTGTTGGGGACTTAGTCATATTTTTGTCCTCTTAACTTTGAGGATTATTAAATTATTTTTCTCGACCCTGAGACGTAGGTTTTTTAGTCAATTCATGTTCAGGGGTGTAAGGAGCATGTCTCAGGAAAGTTTTGGATTTTTTGGACGAAGATTAGGTGGAGTTTGGATTTCAATTCCAGTTGCTCACCGCGACAGTGGCGCATCGCGGTGGTTATAGCGATGGAGCCTTCACCACGTCGTGGTGGTTATAGCGATGGAGTCTTCACCACATTGAGGTGAGCCTTTAATCCGCATTCCAATTACTAATTTAAATGTCTAAGGGACAATTTTGTCTTTTCCCCTCAATCCAATTCGAAAAAACACAAATTAAAACATCGGTTAGGGCATTATATGCCTATTTTTCCCCTATTCTTCTCTCGAAACAACCCTAATCATCCCCTTAAGTTCATCAATTTCATTCCTTTCTATTCAATAAAAGCAAGAAATAAAGTTCCCAAATCTAAGAACTTACAAGAAAAAGCATCAACATTGTGTTTCTCTTTAAAGCTTAAGGATTTAAGGTATGTGTGATATTCATCCATGGACCCTTTTCACCCAT
The DNA here is from genome assembly GCF_002878395.1 of Capsicum annuum. Taxonomy (NCBI): domain Eukaryota; kingdom Viridiplantae; phylum Streptophyta; class Magnoliopsida; order Solanales; family Solanaceae; genus Capsicum; species Capsicum annuum. The sequence goes on from NW_025856664.1 coordinate 7,200, forward strand.
GGAGTCCAAAAATCCCCTTTTGATATCAAATTATGAGTTTTTACGTGTTTATGATGAATTATCTCCATGAAATTGTTATTGATTTTGATTAAAAGTTATGTTATAAGTGTTTTTTGATTGAATAAGCCCTTATATGATTTGAGTATTGAAATCCTCATATTAAATTCCTAATTTATGGTTTTAGTATTGTAACTATATTTTCAATCACATGTTTTACCAATTCTCATGCTTAAATTCATGAATCCCATGTGCTTGATGAAATGTCTAAATGTTGGGTTTTGAGCAATGCTCTTTTATTATATTTTTTAAAGCTTCATATGTCCTTATTGTTATTTTTAATCAATGTTGGTGGGTTATGAACACCCGATACTTAGTTGTTTACATAAATTCAATATCTTCAAAATGATTTCAAATAAACCATGAGAATTATCATTCAGTCAAGTCATTTATGATGAGTTGTTTGTTTAGTAAAGCTTAATTTATCTCAGTAATCAATGTCAGTTCAGTTGGGAGTAGGATTTAGCACCGAGCAAACCTAGGGATGGGGGCTCACCTGCTAGTAGAGGGTGTGACCTTTAGCAGCAGTCCCTTTGTTCCAAAACTACGTAGCCAACGTAGGTTAGAGATATCAACCTACCAGTTGAGGGTTGATAAAGTGTTTACCTGCCAGTTGAGGGTAACACATATCTCATTCGAGCACTTTGCAAATGAGGGTGACTCATTAGTCCTTCAGGACATTAGATTAGTAGATCCACACAACAAATGTTAGTACCTATGGCATGGTACTGACACCCTTTCAACTGGGGTTACAAGTTGGATCCCATTTAGCTTATATTGGGGCATGTCAGTTAGATGATACCTCCCACAGTCTCATTTCAGTATTCAGTGCAGAATTCAGTTCAGTTTTACTTGAACATAGCATACAGTTCATCAGTTATTCAATTACCAGATTTTAGTATTTTCAGTTTACAGACTATTGCAGTATTATGTTATATTCTTGGTCATGCATTCTCAGATTTTATAGCTTTCACACATTTATGCATCAGTTATCTCATGCTATTCAATTGGTTATTATTTTATGCACATGAACTTATGCATTTCAGTTTAACCTCATCTCATATACCAAAACATTCTAAGTGTTGACCAAATACTTTTCTTCGCGCTATGATGTCTTATATCATAGGTTCGAACGCCCAGTTTCCTGACCGCGCTTAGATAGTTCATCTTATCAGTAGCAGCAATTGTGGTGAGTTCTCATATGTCGAGGACCTATTATGTTATTTTAGTGTTTTCATATTTCTTTTCAGTTAGCTCAGTTTGGAGTTAGTTGGGCCCTATACCATCAACTCTTCTGTCAGTTAGAGGCTTTCTGATATTTTCAGTCATTCATACAGTTAGTCAATTTATCAGTTATCTGGTCATTCTTTTCAGTTTGTCATCAAACGTTCAGGCTTATGATTTAAATCATATTTTTAGTATTTGAACCTTATGGTATTATTCAGTTGTTTTCACACATGCTTATTATTAGTATATTATTCAGTTCACAGCAGGTACCAGTCCATGGGTTAGCTTGTGGTCACTTATGACCATAAGCACCATTGTCATGACTAGGGGGTAGCCTCAGGTCTTGGCATGATAGGTCATCT
>NW_025856665.1:0-3804 GCF_002878395.1 Capsicum annuum
AACCCTAGTAATTTCTCTTCTCAAGAGAATTGAAAGAGAAAAATGTTGAAATTAGGTTTTTGGAAGAGGTTCTCATATTTATAGAGGCTCAAAAAGGTGGAAAATGACCAAAATACCCTTGCAAAAATATCTCTAAGTTCTGGAAAAAATGGCTGACGACATTTGTGACAGGTCGTCAAACCTGTGACAGGCCATCACGAAATGTCGCCACAAAAAGGGTGGACTTTATGATTTTCTGCCTAGGTCTAATGACGTCATCAGAATTTGATGACGTTGTCAAAAAGGTTGTCAGAAACGTGGTAGCCCGTCAGAAACGTCATCACCGTTTTTCAGCTTGACAGGATGGAGTAAAATGGGCATAACTCTTTGCTCCAATATCGGATTTAGGCAAAATTGGTATCGTTGGAAAGAGAATGAAAATATATTTTATTTGATATATAGCAAGACACCCAGTTATCCATATACAACAAGTTATGGTCGATTGAAGTTGACCCAAATTTTGACGGTCACTAAAACTTAAACTATAGGGAAACTTTCAACTCGACCATGGGTTAGGGGAACTCTATGATATTAATTCATGATTAAATAGATTCTCACATGATTCAAAGTATTTCATACTTGGGAGGATATTTTCGAAATATTTTAACTCGAATTTTTGCTTTACCAAATACGTTCTAAGGCTCCGACTGGAAAAGGATTTTGCGGGGCATTACATTATCTCCCCTTTAGAAAATTCATCCTCGAATGTCGTTTGATAGACTGAGAATATGGATCAACAAAACTTACTCAAGAAATGGAAATATCTCAGATTAGGACTACGCAACTAGAACGACTAACATATAGAGTTCTCACACTGGGCATCATATATGACGCATGGAGTACTCGACTGATGATACTCATAGCTGAATTCTCATAATACACATGCATATCTAATGCATGGACTCATAACTGGGTTGATCTTATGAATACATGATTGAACACACCCTGACAAGCTGACAAGCTAAATTTTGAAAGCACGACTGACAATGCAACAATGATTGATGCTAACTTTATAAAGAAAATATGAACATGCATCGAGATGAATCTAATGGCATACAACATCATAATACCATGGGGTATCTCCCCCTTGGGAATCTATGTCCCTCTAAACACACTTCATTAAAATACCGGAGCGGTGCGCGGGGCACCTACAGACTGGGTCATAATTGACCGATCAAGATCTGAAACTTATGCATGACTCATGCTAACATATAAACTCAAAATGAGAGAAAAGGATCTATCAATTCATAACATAAAGATGAAGGGCTCATAATATACCTGGGTCAATTTTAGGGGATATTTCCCGATCAAGGCGAGCCTGAAGTGCATACAATCTATTATGAGCTGGAGGATGACTACGCTGACTTTGGGGACCTGGCTTAGGACAGTCTCAAACTTTGTGATCGGTCTTGTCACATCCAAAACACACATCACTATCGGATCTACACACACCCTTATGATTCTTACCACATTCTTCATACAACGGGTAGGTACGAACACCACTAGTACTACTCTAGGCTTTGGAGCTTGGCGCTCCCTCAAATCTGATACCCCCAAATGCAGGTGCGAGTACACTAGCTGAAGATGGAGTTGGAACTATAAATCTCCGACCATACTGAGAACTACTACCACCTTGAGACCCTGACTGCGAGAAACCACGACTATCTATCTTGGCTCTCTATCTCACTCCCCCTCTCTCCTTCATATTATCTGCCTTAATCTGTTGCGCATGAATCATTAGCCTAGAAAGATCCATATATCTATTGATCATGGCAGCTCTACACTCTTTCAACATATCACTTGATACCCCAGTCAAAAACTTACTCATACTCGCTCTAGGGTCAGCTATCAAGTCGGGAGCATACTTAGATAATTGGTTACTCTTTTACTATCATGGAGCCTTGCCTTAGGTTCATAAACTCTTCTACCTTAGCTTCTCTTATTTCTAGCAAGAAAAACCTATCTAGAAAGACACTCTGAAACTTTAGCCAAGTCACGGGAGCTGTATTTTCCTCTTTACTCTTCTCCCACATTACTACCCAATCATGAGCAATATCTTTCAGCCTATAAGATGCTAACTCAACACTCTCCTCCTCTGGCACATGCATAATTTAGGTGATCTTCTTCACCTTCTTAAGAAATAACTGCGGATCCTCACCTACTACTGACCTAACAAATTTGGGCGGGTTTATTTTCATGAAGCTTCTAATCCTGGCTGCGGCAGAATTCCCATCTTGCTGAGGTGGGACTGCAACCTGACGGTTACCATGAACATTAGTCACCGCCTGTGCTAGCACTTGAAAAGCTGCCCAAAACTCTGTATGTGACACTCTCATTTTTAAGATCTACTGGCTGAGGGGGCTGATCATCAACCCTATGGACAAAGTCTCTGCGAGGAGGCATACTCTTTAAATGAAAGAATGAAGTGGATTAGACTAAGGATAAACTTGAGCTTATGCTCACTCGCACGAAATGATCACTGAAAGAAGAGGAAATGCTCCTAAGAACATCCTGTAGCCTCTTGTACATAAATATGGCGCGCTATACACCCATGCATAAGACCCTACTAGATGCGGCTTTTCAGACTCCCTAGGATACTCTTGAACCTTAGGCTCTGATTCCAAGTTTGTAACGCCCCCAGATCTCATCCCAAGACGTCACACGGTGCTTATGACCTCGAAGGAACATAAGCTAACCCTTTACTGATATATGTACCTGTACACTGCACAATGTCTAAAATAAATGCGAAAACTACACATAAGGTTTAACACATCCATGAATACTCATAATACAGAAAATTGAATACTAATACATCCGTCTGAAAAGCCTCTAAACTGTCTGAATTGTGGAGTTGATGGGATAGGTCCCCAACTAAATTCGTCAACTAAAAATAAATAAAATCTGAAACAATAATAGTAAACTGAGATTTGTCCTCAAAAGAAGAGGACTCACTGCTACTGCTGCTGACGGGGACTAAACTGCTAAGGATAATCTGGATCCTGTGCCTCTGAACCTATGGTGTCAAATAAAACACCATAGCCGAAATGCGTCAGTACAAAAATGTACCGAGTATGTAGACGGGGTAGGCTAATGTAAGGGTTCATGCATGTGCAATATCTAAACTGAATAATCATAAAAATGTCGTATGAGAACACATACATGAATGCACAGAATATGAACACAATTATCGCAGCTCTAGAAACTGAAACTCAGATACCACTTTACTACAGGCTAAACTCACTACTGACACTGAGATACTGAATCACTGATTTATCTGATACTGATAACTGAGGATATGGATGTGCTTACATCAATGACTGAATTCTTGGACTTACTGCTTTCGACTGATAGGATTAGAGATCAACCTTTCTAACAGATGATTTTGAAAGCTTTATCAATGATAAGAAATATGATTATATCTAAATCTGACAACAAGAATACTCAATAGAAATTTGATACTGTGATCAAGCTTGTCTGATGGCATATCTCTGAATATGATATCAAATAACTGTAGGTGAGACCAAGTCTATCTGATGGGATGGACTATAAATCAATGAAACTATCCGAGTTCCTCATAATGATAAATGACTGTATCTGACAGTCCTGATTTTTAAATACTGAGTCTGAAACTGAGACTGAATCTGAAACTAAAATTGTGGGTGGTAGTCACTTAAATGATATGCCCTGACCTACCATAGGTGAGGTCCAACCTGTGCCCCAGTTGGAAGGGTGTCATTATCGCGCCACTGGTAAAAACAACTCGAT
>NW_025856666.1:0-1439 GCF_002878395.1 Capsicum annuum
CTGAAGTTTTATGAATATGCCTATTACATGAGGTAATTTATTCATATTAATGCAAATTTTGAATTCAATTGAGTCTTTACTCTTATTCCAAATCAATCTCAACCATAAAGGATATCTAGATTCAGAAATCACTATCATGTTAGTTATCTAACTTTAGAATTCATCCAGAAAGTACTAGTGAGTTCTTAAATTTTCAAGCTAGTTAAAGTTAGTTGGAAATTTATTCATTTGGTCCATATTCATCTCTTAGAATTCAATGTCAGGGATTAGATCTCTTTTTCTATTCATTCAGCCAAGTTAGTCTTCAACTGAGAACGAATGAACCCAAAGGGAGATATTGTTGCACCATAAAAATCCAAGCTAATGTTTGAATCATGCTTTAAGTCCATTCAAGATAAAACCCCATGTTTTGATTTATTTTAGTGATTTATACACATATTGAGGTCACAAATAGCTCCTATCTTATAGACAAGTCCAAACATCCCTTAGAGATTAAATTCTTATTCATAACTTTTGATATTTAATAAATTTTTGTGATCAAGACCCACTAATAGATAGACAATTTAATTATCTTTCCATTAATGCCAACATACTGAAGCACTGTCAAAGTTGTCTAGACTATGACTCGTAATGTCTCATTAAGTGTCATTAGGAAAGAGTCATAATCTGGGTAGCAGAGCCTGAAATTGGAATTCTGACCACGACTCGTGGTCATTATACCTTACAGATTTTTTTATGTACAGACTTGTTTTAAATGCATATTTCAGCAAATAACTTATGTTCTTAGTTTTAAGCAATTTCATGACTAGTGTATATCGCACATACTCAGTACATTCCAAAGTACTGACCACTTATATGTGTTTGTGGCTACATTATTTCATGATAAAGGTGCCATATGTAGCCCATACATTAGGGTCAGACAGTTCATAGAATTTAGCCAGTAGGTTATGAGTTCTCTTATATTAAGGAGTCAAGTCATTCGCAGTTCCTGCATTTTATTTTCTTATTCTTATGTATAGATTAGGAATAGTTGTGATCTTGTCCAAACTACGTACACTAGGTATTCGTAGAAGCTCCATAGATTGTCAATTGGAGTCATTGCACATCGTTTGCAGTTCCTCATTCTTTAAAATTTTAGTGTTGTGATCTTTGGTTATGTATTAAAACAACTTATTTCACAGTGATTATGCTTCTATTTAGTCTATTTAGCTTTTATATACATTTTAAATCTGTTGCTCCAGCATCACATCTGTACATAAATTAGCTTGAGATCACTTATGGTTCTAAGCACCGTGGTACGACTAGGGGGTAGCCTCAGGTCGTGACATGGAACCCTAGCTAGATAACACTAGCCTATATAGCAACCCAACAAGGAATAATTACATCAAGTAATTACATAAATACAAAAGCAATATCAGCAATAGCAATATCAATATTAA
>NW_025856667.1:0-1003 GCF_002878395.1 Capsicum annuum
CTGAGTACCTGAACCTACATTATGAGAAAATGTAGCCCTTAGAAAAATAAGTGGGTCAGCATTTTGAAATGTAGGGTGCATGCAACAATGTCAATACCGTCATCAATTTCATGAAAATATGCATATGTAGAATGATCACTCACTTGGCTTGAGTTAGATTGAAACATACTTTTCATGATCTCATCATAAATAAATCATATGATAAAAACCTCATAAATCATCATAAAAAATTCAAATCTTCTACTCAAGACTCAGAGTGACTCTGTAATTCAAGAAACTCGACTCTTATGGACTTGGCTCGCATATCAGCTTCGTCTTCCCAAGTAGCACTCTCAATACTTTGATTTTTCCAAATCACTTTAACTAAAGGAACTTTTTTTATCCTTAGCCGATGGATCTAAAAATCCAAAATCTTAACCGGAATCTCCTTGAATGAAAGGCTATCCTGAATATCTAAGCTTTCAGAAGAATCAACCACAACAGAATCACCAATACACTTTTTAAGCATAGAAAATTGAAATACCGGATGAACGCTAGACAACTCTACGGGTAAATCAACCTCATAACCTACTTTCCCAACATGGCTCAGAACCCTGTATGGACCAACATAACAGGGACTAAGATTTCCCTTCTTCCCAAATCTCTTCACCCTTTTCATGGGTGAAACCTTTAAGTACACCAAATCATTAACATTACACTCAAGATCTTTTCTTCTCACATCCGCATACGACTTCTGACAACTTTGAGCGGTTTTCAATCTTTCTCAAATCAACTTAACCTTTTCCATAGCCTCGACCACAGCATTCGGTTGAATCACAGCTGCTTCTCCTACTTCAAACCAACCTATGGGCGATATACATCTTCTCCCAAACAAAGCTTCGAACGGAGCCATCTGAATACTAATATGGAAACTATTATTATAAGAAAATTCAATCAATGGCAAGTGCTCATCCCAACTACCTTTGAAATCAAGCGCACATGCCTTCAACATGTCCTCCAAAGT
>NW_025856668.1:0-3833 GCF_002878395.1 Capsicum annuum
ATGAATGTCATGACTACCACATTCAACATCAAAATTCAAAGATTTAACATGAGGGATACATAAATGAATACAAATTATAGTTTATTTACATGAAACTCAAAATCTTCTTGGCTTGAAACCCGCACAATAATACATACATGAACATAATTCCAGTCAAGAATTTAAATCATAATCTATGTTTTGAAAAAGGATTCTTGAACTCTAAAGGTGGAAGGAAACCAAAGATGAATACCTAACATACCTTGGTTTCTGAATTTATGAGAATTGTTGGTGAATTCTTAAGACTTGGACTTGAACTTGAGGGCTAGGGTTTTTGGTCTTGAAGGGGAATGACTTAAATTTAAGGGAATTGTGAAAATAATGGCCAAATATGCTATTTAAGGATTTAATCTTGTGTTATGGATCTATTGGGTGAACGGAAAATGACCCATTTACCTTTAAAAATGTTGAACAAAGATAAAGAAAATGTACTGGCCGGACTGGCCAGGGCGCTGCAGGCTCCACAGTGCCGCTGTGGGCAAGGCACTGCATTCTCCATAATAGGCTCCCCCCCAGTACTGGACTGGTCAAGGTGCCACGGGCTAATTTCCATGAGCTACTATTTTGGTGTTTTAAATATGCCCTTACATTTTTCCAAACATTTTGAAACTCACTCAAAATGTACTATTGACTCCCCCGATCATGAATCAAATTAAAAACTAACTTTTTATTATCGGAAAGATAAAAAATAAGTTCATCAAAGTTAAGCACTTTAGAAATGACTAAGTCCTAACACTTAGTAAAATATTCTGAGTCTTGGCCCTTTTTCTACATGGAAGAATGAACTGAAACAAACCTAGAATCTTATGAGGTCTTACAATACTCCCCCTTGGGAAAATTTATCCTCAAATGAGACTGATTAAGCTAAGAGGCCCTAAGGTACTGTGATGAAATTGAAATACATAGCTGAAATATGAATTAATCTTAAGACATGACACATGACTAAACCAATTCATGAATGCATGAATGATATGAGAATGATATGCAGCTGGAACTAAGCATGGAACAGAGTAAATCTAAAGAACTGTTACCTTAGGCTGAGTCTGAGTTTGTGGAGAAGATATGAGGGTACTTGGTTTGCAGGTCTGCTTCTTCTTCCCTCAACGGACTAGTTCTGCCAATGAACTTTGGCCAAGGGAACTTCTTTGTTCCTTAGTCTGTGAGTCTGACGATCGAGGATTTTGACTAGGACTTCTTCATATGAGAGACTATTCTGAACATCTACAATCTCTATGGAGACTACAGCTGCTGGGTCACCTATGCACTTCTTTAGCATGGAGACATGAAACACTAGGTGCACTAATGCTAAATCTGCAGGAAACTCAAGTTCATAGGCTACCTTTCTGAAATGACTTAGAATCCTATAAGGACCAACATATAGGGGACTAAGCTTCCCCTTATTACCAAATCTCTTCACTCCCTTCATGGGAGATATTTTCAAATACACAAATTCGCCAATCTCAAATTCAACATCTTTCCTTCTCACATCTGCATACAATTTTTGCTGGCTCTAGGCTATCTTAAGCCTCTCCCTGATAAACTTTACTTTCTCTAAAGCATCAAACACCAAGTCAGGATCCACAACCGCAGACTCACCTACTTCAAACCACCCAATTAGAGATCTGCATCTCTTCCCATAAAGTGCATCAAATGGAGCCATCTAAATACTGGAATGATAGCTATTATTGTACGCGAACTCAATCAAAGTTAAGGGCTTTAGAAATAAATAAGTCTTAAAACTTAGTAAAATATTTGAAGTCTTGGACCCCTTTCTACATGCAAGAATAAGCTAAAACAAACCTAGAATCTTATGGGGTCTTACGATACTCCCCTTTGGGAAAATTCATCCTCGAATGAGACTAATTAAGCTAAGAGGCACTGAGGTACTGTGACTATACTAATGTACATAGATAAAATATAACTGAATCTTGAGGCATGACATATGACTGAATTGATTCATGAATGCATGAATGATATGCAGCTAGAACTAAGAATGGAACAAAGTAAGTCTAAGAAAGACTGTTACCTTAGGCTGAGTCTAAGTTTTCAAAGAAGAGATGAGGCTACTTGGTTCACATTTCTACTTTTGCTTCCCAAGTGGCTCCCTCAACGGACTGGTTTCGCCAAAGAACTTTGACCAAGGGAACTTTTTTGTTCCTTAGTCTGCGATTCTGACGATCGAGGATTTCGACTGATACTTCTTCGTAAGAGAGACTATTTTGAATATATACACTCTCTACAGGGACTACAACTACTGGGTTACCTATGAACTAAGGAAAAATGAAACACTGGGTGCACTGATGCTAAGTCTGTAGGCAACTCAAGTTTATAGGCTACCTTTTTGAAATGGCTCAGAATCCTATAAGGACCAACATATCGGGGACTAAGCTTCCAAGTTTTTAACACCCAGCGAGTACACCCTAGGCATCACATGGTGCTTACGTCCCCGAAGGACCACAAGCTAACCCATGAGTGGTACCTACTGTGAATACTGAAAATAGTCATAAAGCATATGCGGAAGTGAAGCTAAAAAAGCCATAAGGTTCATAATATTGAAAAAAAAATACTGAGTACATCTGTGGAATAATTACTAAGTTAAATTACCCAAAATTCTCTAAACAATTGAAATAAAAAATTTGAAGGGACAAGCCCCAACTAACTCTCAAATACTGTTTGAAAATAACTATAATACTGAATATACTATAAGTAATGCAATGACTAAACAAATATCACATCCTCGATGGATGAGTACTCACTACTATATCTGTGGATGGTAGGCTGATCTAGCTAAGTACAGTCAGGAACCCGAGCGTCCAAACCTATAATATAAGACATCATGGCGGAAAGAGAGTATGTGTTAGTACTTTGAATGTACTGGTACGCTAGATAAGGTTAGGCTAATATGCATGGGTTCATGTACAAGAATAATAAGAACTAAATATCATGAACTAACTCGATGAGAGTATTTGCAAGACTGGGACTACTAAAAGTATTGAATATACAATACCAAGAATATATCATCTTTCTGAATTAGGCTAAAACTGAAGTACTGAGTTTTTGATAACTTAAGTCATGATCATGTAGAACCAAACTGAATTCTGTACAGATTACTAAAATATAAATACTGGAACTGAGACTGAAACTAAGACTATTGGAGTTATCATCTAACCGACATACCCTGATTATAGACCAATTTCGGTCCAAGTAGTAACCCCAGTTTGAAGAGTGTTAGCATCGTGACATGGGTTACTAACACTGGTTGGGTCAATCCTAATATGGAAGGAAGACAGATAAGATATATATAGTTACATCAACCTTAGTCTTGCAGGAAGATGATTTACCCTACGCTGGCTACATAGTTTTGTAACTCAGGGACTGCTTCTAAGGGTTAAACCCTATACTAGCAGGAATGCCTCCATCCCTTAGTTCTCTCAGTGCTGAATTCTAGTACCAACTAAATAGACACTACAATTAAGCACTAGACTATACCAGGCTTAACTGAACTCACACTATTTCTTTTAACTGACCAAATGCTTCTATTCGGGATACTGCAGAATAATTCTATTTCAACTGGAGACTAGGTACACAACTAATTTTGGGTATTCAATACCCCAGGACTCGATATCATATATAATGGAATCACATCTCAACTTTAAGAGCATCACAAATAGGTTACCATGCGCAATTCATTCACATAGACATTTTGTCAAACACCTAGGATACATATCTTTTGTGCATGGGAATGACCAATATATATGAATGTCATGACTACCACATTCAACATCAAAATTCAA
>NW_025856669.1:0-4279 GCF_002878395.1 Capsicum annuum
AACTGACATACTTTGAATACTTAACTGAGACTGTGGGAGCTAGATATAACCGACATTCCCCAATCTGAGCTATATGTGTCTAACTTTTAACCTCAGTTAGATAGGTTTTGATACCTTGCCAGGGGTACCAACACATGGCTGAAAATGTGGATCCATAAGGCTGTGTACTGAAGGACAAGGGTATCATACCTAACTGACGGGGATCCCTCATAATCTACGGTGGCGCCATAGGTCTGAAACATAGGGACTGCTACCAACGATACATGCCTAACTAATGGGGGAGCTGCGATCCCCGCGTTACTCGATGATAAGTGTTTTTCTCAACTAAATGACACTGGTATTATTATTCGTTCAACATGATATGGTACTATACTTATATGTGCTCATCATGACCATGGTAATCTAAATATGATAATAAAATCATTGTCTGACTTACTTGTTACTTGTAAACAGAATTATGTAAAAACACATAGTTATCAGGTGTTCATAACCTTCCAACATTTAATAATCACAAAAATAAGATAATAATGATTAAAACGGTGGTATGAAATCATAGTTCAAAGACCTAATACATGAGACATTTCAATAATTGAGTGACATACATGAACTTGAACATGGGGATGAGTTCAACTTGAGAAAACAACATATTCACGTGATTCAATTTATAACATGAACATATGACAAGGAATCACTTGAATAAGACATGAGTAATGGAAATTTAAATCATGAAATAAACTAGTTTACACGAGAACACATATTGACATGGTTTGAATTCACATTTCTAAGAAAAACATGGATTAAAATCTATAAGTTGCATGGATATTTTCAAAAAATAAGATAAAATTCATACTTTTAAACTAAAAGATGGTTTCTAGGTTAAATGGGTGGGAGGAACCCATTGATGAATACCCCACATACCAGAAGTTTATTGACTTTTCAATAAAGTTAGAATCATGCGACTTTAAGGATGAATTTTGGGTGAGCAACCTTAATCTTGATATTCTTGAAAATAGGAGGAGATAATATGTTTTTAATTGATTTAAACAGTGGGTAAAATAATGCCTCTTTATGTTTTTAAGTCGTGGGTTGGGAGTTTAAAGAGGAGAAAAAATAAAAAAAAAACTTAGGAACCTTCTAGAAATCGTTCGGAAGCTGTCCCGACGTCTTAGGTCATGATTCGTATGTTCTGGGTATGAATCGTAATTTGAGTCTTCACCAGGAACCCAAATTTCAACCCCTACAATTATGGGTACAACTCCTCCTGACGACTTATATTATCTGCTTACGAGTCGTATGGTCTTCTTGCAAGTCTTATCAGTTAGTCGTAAACCCTACCAGCTTTAATAATGCTTCAATAATTTGGCAATAAATTTTCACCCCGATATCGGATTAAAGAAACATTGGTATGATTGGAAAGATAATTCAATTATCTATGTATTTTTGGGTATTTCGCTCCTAAATTCTTTGTATAACAAAAGTTATGCTCGTTTTAAGATGACTATAGTTATATGCATCCCAAGAATTTAAACACTATCAGACGTTTTGACTTTTCTATAAGTTAGGATCTATTTAGGGTCTTAATATAGGTCTATGTACTTGTAAGACTACCTAAACATGAGGTTTGATTTTTGGATCCTTTACTGATCAGGATACGAGTCATATCTTATAACTCATAACAAGTCGTTATGACTTGTAGCCACCACTAGTAACTTGGATGGAAACTTAGAGAACCTAGGTTACTAACCTTACGACTTATCTTTATACGACTCATAGCTTAATCTTACAAATCTTAAGGTTCTAGTCGTACCTAAAATAGAACGTCAACCATTTCACGTTGTCTTGGATATGACTATAATATACGAATCATATGGTATGTGTATGACTTAAGGAAAGCAGTCGTACGTTACAAAGTGATATTGAAATACGGGGTATTATAATATCTCCCACTTGGGATCATTCATACCCGAATGATACTGACTTGTATGAAATACAAAGGAAAGGCTGAGATGATGTATGGAACACTTATGAGCTAAATCATGACTTAATATTTGAATCTAAAACTGATGCAAGATACATGGACTAAGATGAATTCGTAATTTGCATGGATGCAAATATTTGACCTCATCGAGTAGCCATACTCATGAGACTTATAATAGTAAGACTAGAAGGAAGGATGGTAAAATATAGTATCTTTTATGTCTGATTGCTAAATTGAATTGTTGGCTATACGTTCTAAATCACACTGAAAGTGTATATTCAATTGGAGTATTTATCCAACACTTTTCTAAGAAGTTCTAATAACATTAGGGAGCAAAGAATTCTTGGGCATGATTGGAATAGGATATCTAAATAAGGAATCTCAATATGGTTGTGACTTTGTAACATGGAGCATTGGCCTATAAACATAAGCTAGGATACAATACTAGGCCTTAGAAAATAGAATTGTTAACTTTCAAGCATATCCAAACTTGTCAACTATGTAAACTATACTTTTCAATTTAATACCATGCTCATTTGATTTAACTTATAATTCTCACACATACATATATAAATATGCTAGCCAAAGTCTGAGTTGAACTACATACTCTTGCAATGTTCAAGCCTAACTTGAAACTACAAAGTTCAACATAAACACCGTAATACTAGTCTTGTAATACCCCGTATTAAACTTACCTCCGTTCAACTCATAGTGCATGCATAAGAGTCTTAGAACCTGAAAATTTAGCTAGGTGTTCGGGACTTATTTTTATATTTGGCCTCTAAAATTTGATGTTTTTTTAAAATGCCCTTCCCGACCCCAAGATGTAAGTTTTTGAGTTAATTCATGTTCAGGGGTATAAGGAGCATGTCTCAGGGAAGTTTTGGAATTTTTTGGATGAGGATTCAGGCTTGTTTGGATTTCATTTCCAGCACCTCACCATGATTGCATCGTGTCATGGTGGGTTTAACGATGAGGAGATTATCATATTGCAGTGATTGTCAATTCAGCATTCCAGTTACAAATTTAAATCCTAGAGAGGTATTCTTGTCTTTTCCCATCACCCTAATCTGTAAAAACACATCATTAACCTTCAGTTAAGGCATTATTGTAATACCCTGCACTTTTTCTATCTTAATTTTTCTCCTAGAATGTCAAGGGTTAGCTTAAAAAATAAATAACTTTTATTGCATGTGAAATTTTTCCAAATTTAGACCCTTTATTGTGTGGAAAATTGAATAAGCTTTCCATCGATACCAATTTTGCCTAAATTTGATACTCGGTTGAGAAGTTATGGTGTTTTTAGTAAGGTAGTACGCCTTTCAATGAGACAAGTTGGACCATTTGTAATACCTGGGAAATTTTTCGTTGAAATTTTGTGCGTAAACGTGTTGGGTTTTATCTTCTAGAATGAATTATAAATTTTCCGTGTAGAATATCTTAGATTATGACCCACCATTGCGTATAGTATCGAATAAGATTTCCAACGATATGTGGATAATCGAAAACGGACACCCGAGCGACGAGTTATGAACATTTCGATCGAACCGTGAATAGTAGTGAATAGTAAAACATACAGGAAAATGAACTGAGGCTTGGCGTATTTTTGCTCCAACTTCAAATGATCATAACTCCTTGTACATAATGACCTGGGTAATCTAATATATATAAACGGAAAGCTCTGAGAGTCCTCTTTCCAATGAAATTAGTTTCATCCGATTTGTCTATCGGAGCAAAAAGTTATGGTCGATCTACTTCAGCCTACCAAAAGTGAACTTTTGGGTCAACTTCAAACGATCATAACTCCTCGTACACAATGATCTGGGTGAGATACTATATATCAACGGAAATATATGAGAGTCCTCTTTCTAATGAAATTTGTTTCATCCAATTTGGATATCGGAGTAAAACGTTATGGTTGATCTATTTCAGACTATCAAAACAGTCCACCAAAGGATAGATTCGAGAATTATTTGATTTTCAGGGGCGTTTTGGTCATTTACCCTCACCCAAAATCCATCCAAACCCTATATTAAAGCCTATTAGAAGCGTTATATGTTATATTTCATCAAATTCCCTCAAAAAGAAAACCCTAAGCTCCTACATCCAACTTCAAGAACCTCCAAAGTTCACCATCAATTTTGCAAATTAATTGAAGATTCCAAGTTCCTAGTTCAAGAACTCCAAGAACCATTATTCAAAGGCACAATTAACATCTCAAAAACAAGTATCGATCTAAAGTTCATCATTCAAGGTATGTGGGATTTTTCAACAAGAACTATCTTTCGTTCTTATGCCCAA
>NW_025856670.1:0-1073 GCF_002878395.1 Capsicum annuum
TTTTTTAACTAAATTATAATTTTTTTTAACTAATTAATATTTTTTTTACTAATTAATAAAAACCGACAACTTGTGGTCGGTTTTTCAAAAAATAATTTTTAGAAAACCGACCACAAGTGGTCGGTTTTCATTAATTAGTAAAAAAAAATATTTAATTTAATAAACCAACCCGACCCAGCCCATTCGGTTTTAAGCCTATTAATTAAAAAAAAAACAAATCAACCCCCTCACAAAAAGAGAAAACCGATTCCTAAATTTCCCAAATCCTCAAATCCGCAAATCCACCCCATTGCCGCCGATTCTCGCCGCCCCTAGCTCCGGTAAGTTTCAAAAACTTTCACACTTTATTTTTCTTGTTAGATACTAGCTAAAGTATGTATTTTAGTTTGCTCAAGTATATATTTTTCATATTTGTTAGTAATTAAAATTTCTTTGGTAGTAATTTTAGTTAGCTCAAAGTATATATTTTTCATATTTGTTCTAATTATTATGCTTTGTTACATAATTTTAGTTAGTTGAAAGTTAAAAAAGTAATGAAAATTTAGTTTAGTTAGTTCAAGATCCAATTCTAGTTCAAGAAATTTCTTTTTAGTTAGTTCAAGATTCAATTTTAGTTGAACAAATTTCCTTTTAGTTAGTTGAAGATTCAATTTTAGTTATTATGCTTCATTACATAATTTAGTTTGAAATTTTCTTTTAGTTAGTTCAAGATTCCATTTTTGTTTAAGAAATTTCCTTTTAGTTAGTTTAAGATTCAATTTTAGCTAAAAGTTCCCCTCTTTATGTATTTTAGCAAGTAATTTAGGGTTTATTTCTATTGATACTCCATTGTAGTTTTAGTATGTTGGTGGTTTGTGTATGGTGATTTTAAGCTAAAATACGAGAAAATAAGGATGCCAATATTTTTGTTATTTTGCGTAATGATCAAGTTTTTTTAATTTTACTAGCCTAATGGGTTGCTTGGAATTTGATGTTACCGTTTGACAGAATCCGAATTCAGGAAAAGGATTACTTTGCTTTTCTTTCGGTGACCGCTTATCTCTTTCACTTTAATTTAGGCCAAGCTAAAGTAA
>NW_025856671.1:0-2082 GCF_002878395.1 Capsicum annuum
TCCCAAGGAGGAGATAATGTAATGCCCCACAAAATCCTCTTCTAGTCTAAATTTGAGTCTAAATGTTTCTAAAATATCTTTTTATATATCTAATTAGAGGACCTACTATATATCAAATGAAATCTCTTTGAATTATCTTTCCAACGATACCAATTTCATCAAAAACCCGATATCGGAGCAAAGAGTTATGCTCATTTTACTCTAGCATATCAGACTGAGAAACTGAGTGGCGACATTCGTGATAAGCTGTCACGAGCGTGAAGACCTATCACCAATTTCATCATCCCTGGGTAGATTTCTACATCTGGTGATGACATTTTATGACAAGCCTTCCCCTGACGGCCTATCACCAATGCCGTCAACCTTAACTAGAAACTCAAAATTTTACCCTTTTGTGATGACCTATCACCAACTTGACGGCTTGTCATGGATGTCGTCAGCTATTTCTCTCCAGTAATTTAAGGACATTTTTGCAAGGGTATTTTGGTCTTTTCTCATCTTTTGGAGATCTTTATAAATATGAGGAACCCCATTTAAACCCTAATTTCTCCATCTTCTCTCTCAATTCTCTTAAGAAGATATAACTATGGTTTCATTTAAGAACCCTAATCTTCCCAAAAACCATCCATAAATTTTCAAGGTTCCTTCAAGAATCAAGTTTCTCATAATGTGGGCTTCGATAATTATTTATTACAAGTGCGGATAGAGTCTCAAGCATTAGAATTCATCCAATTTCAAAGATTAAGGTATGTAGATGTTGATTCTTGGGTCCCTTTCATCCAAGAAGCTCAATAACCCTTTTCAAAACTCAAAGATTTTTATGTTTATGAGTTGTTAATGATTTGTATGAGTTGAAATTGATGTTACATGTGTTGTTGAGTTTTGATTCATGTTTGTTTACAAGATTCATGAGCCTTGACCCTAGTAGGTGGAATCCATGTGATATTTGTAATGAATCTTCCTTATGTTGCTTTTTATGTGATGTGTTCATGACATTCGGGTGTAGAATTGGTTGAATATGTGAAGCATGTCCCCTATAGGTTTGATAAAGAGCTTAGGTGAAGCATAAGAGCCATTATAGTATGTTGAATATGAAACCTCAAATTGTGAGCTAGTTCATGCATGCCTAGTGTCTTATGAAATGCCTTAGCAAATGAATTGTGCCACAATAGTATGGAAATCCCCAAGTAAGTGTGAACCCGTGCATGTCTAGTATTTTGTTGAAGGACCCTAGTGAACAAGTGGAGATGTGATAGTAGTAAATCCCTAATTATGTGTTCTTTGATAAATGCTATGCTTTTAACACATGTCAAGTGGTTAGCAAGTAAGTTGTGACATGATAGTATGAAGTTTCCTGAAATTATGTGATATCCAAACACATGTCAAGAATGATATAGGTATGAAATAGTTGAGGTAAAACCTTGTTGAATGGAGTACGATCTAGTAGCATGTTTCCCCTACGTTATTAAATGATTGTTATTCAGAGATGCTTAAAGTGACCCCTTGGCGATTGCGATGATGAATAGATATTTGTGATCCTTAAATGCTTGAGGTGATGTCTTAATGACTGTGAGATGCTTTAATGATTGTGATGATAAACGAATGCTTGTGATGATGAACGAATGCTTGTGATGATGAATGAATGATTATTGTTATGACTAGTCAAAAATGATTATGCTTTACTTTTATGTTATCGAGTCTTGGGGGTATTTATACCCAATAATAGAGTTGTTGTCTAGAGCCCACATCAGTTTCTCGATAATTCCAGTCGAGCTATGATTCTCAAAACTCAGTGAACTGTAGAACTCTGTATCCTCAGACAAGTGCAGAACTTAAGAAAGCTCAGTAATCTTAGTTATCTCTGTAATCTCTATATCTCTAGTAAGCTAGCCTCAGTCCTATAATCAGCTTAGATCTAATAGTATTCAAGTGATTTAATTCTAATCTTAGAAGCGATTCGAGTAATCTATTTAAGCTCTGTATCGTCAGTCAGATACCATGATTTGATACCTTTTTCGTCAGATATGGAACTAACTAATCTTAGTGTAACTCAGTCAGATCTTTTGAGAAACATGATCAGTA
>NW_025856672.1:0-1351 GCF_002878395.1 Capsicum annuum
TATCACTCTTTATGCACCATTCAATAATAAACTATACAGGAAGTCCTCATAATTGGAAGTGAAATAAATAACTCAACATCACTTACTAGTGTGTCAAAATCAACTTTTAACCTAGTTGCCAATCAAGTAGGATCCATCAGTAACTCTAAAATAGCACGAAGCTCTGAATTTTGATACATCTGCAGTATCTCTTTGACCATGTTCTTTATTTTGCAGAATTCTACGTGGTTTGCCTCACTCAACTCAAGCAGCTTTACCAGCTATAAATAGATAACAAAAAAATGCAATAGTAGTGTTTATGTAATACCCCGAAAAATTTTCTTCGTAAAGATTTCATGAGAAACGTATCGAGTTCTACGCTTTAGAGCGATCCATAAATTTTCTGTGTAGTATTTCTAAGACGTTGACCTACCATTGCGTAGAGTATCGAATAATCTTTCCAATGATATGTAGATCATCGAAAACGGACACTCCAGCGATGGGTTACGACCATTCCGATCGAACTATGACTATTTTGATCGAACTGTGAACAGTAAAACGTGCTGGAAAAAGTACTGAGGCCTGACGTATTTTTGCTCCAACTTTAAACGATCATAACTCCTTGTACATAATGATCTGGGTGATCTACTATATATCAACGGAAAGCTCTGCGAGTCCTCTTTCTGATGAAATCGGTTTCATCCAATTTGTCTATTGGAGCAAAAAGTTATGGTCGATCTACTTCAGCCTATCAAAAGTGAATTTTTGGGTCAACTTCAAGCGATCATAACTCCTCGTACACAATAATCTGGGTGAGATACTATATATCAACGGAAAGATATGAGAGTCCTCTTTCTAATGAAATTAGTTTCATCCAATTTAGATATCGAAATATGGTTGATCTGCTTCAGACTATCAAAACAGTCCACCAAATGACAGATTCGAGAATTATTTGATTTTTAAGGGCATTTTGGTCATTATGCCTTTACTTTATGGACGAAAATTGTCCATTTATACCTATATTGAGCCATAAAATTCATGTTCTTCCATCAAAAACATTGAGAAAACTAAACCCTAGGTCCATTTTGAGCTCCAAATATCTTTCAATTTCACCGTAGAAATCCAAAATTAATCCGATAAACGAACTCCTCATTTCAAGACCTTCGAGGAGCACCCATTATTTGTCCGAACAGGATTCCATAATCAAGAAGTCAATTTCAAGGTATGTGGGGTTTTGAACAAGAGCAATCTTCCGTTCTTGTGCCCAAAGCTTTAATTTTACTATGGTTTTACATGATTTTGCAAGTGAGATTATGTCTAAATAATTCGATTATGAGATTATGATGGTTGAATGAATAAACTTTGATTTATA
>NW_025856673.1:0-1691 GCF_002878395.1 Capsicum annuum
CCCACCCATATACCCTGTAATATTTGTCTTACTTTATTACAACTTCAACAATATACGCGTGTCTACATTGTCCGAAAATAATATATCTATACGTATCATTAAAAATATTTTGATATATAGATTTAGTTATCTAGCTTTCAATTACTGCATACGTCACTACATGAGATATACGTATATATACATATATTTAATTGTCTATCAGCTTTCAAATATGTACTATAAACATCAAATACATGATTTTACTACCCCATAATAATATATAATGTATTTCACAAATACTCAGATGAATTATTGATTACATTAACTTATGTCATTAATATACCTTCACTATATAATATGCATGTACTATATATATATACCTATACATACACACACATATACACACTCTCGACTATATCAAGTTCTAAATACGTACTATATATATCACTTATGTACACAAGTATATTATCCAATAATATAATGCGACGTGTTTCATATACATACTCAGATGAGTGATCGATTAATTATATTTGATTAGCTTAATATACTAAGTTTTGACTACATCTTTCATCAATTGATCAGTATATGATATATATATACTCACTCTTGAATGCATACTATATATATCACATTCACAGGTATAGTACCTTATAATAGAACACGTTCATTATATTTTGATGAATTATCGGTTATTTATTACATTATTAGAACTGGAATAGTAACATAATATCATTATCTCAACGGTATGATATATATATACGCATATTCATTATTCAAAGATTATGTATGTTTAACGTCATTTAACGTATATACAAAGGAACATATTTATTTTATATATTGAAACATTAGTAAAAGATAAAGATTATGTTTAACGTAATTTGTTTATTTTATTTGATATATTTTTTAGTGTAATTTTTTCACAAAATTTAAGAATGATTGATTTATATTATTATTATACTGGTTATCTACTACGTGTGATCAGTGTAATTTCAAAAAATTATATATATATATATATATATATATATATATATATATTGCATTATATATATAATCATTCTTAATAAAAATAATATACATATATATTTGATTACATATATATAATTATTGGCTACAAAAATTATTAACTTTTTAATTTTTTTTAGTTCAAAAACCGACCAGTAAAGGTTGGTTTTGTTAATTTTTTTTATTTTAATTAAAAAACCGACCACTTGTGGTCGGTTTTTTTAAAATAGTTTTTTTTTTTTAAAAATAAAAACCGATCACTTGGTGGTCTTTTTTTTTTTAAATAAATTAAAAAAGAATTTTTAAAAACTAACCACATCTGATCGATTTTTTTTACAAAAAATAATTATATTTTTTTAATAAACCGACCACTAGTAGTCGGTTTTTGTTATTTTTTTAATTTTATTTATAAAATAAATAATAATTACTATAAAAATTATTGAAATGATTATTTTCAAATTTTAAAATATAAAAGCGATCACATATGGTCGCTTTTTAAAAAAATTATAAAAAAATAAAAAACCGACCACTTGTGGTTGATTTTTTCCGATCACAATGTGTGGTCGGTTTTTTGTGGTCGGTTTTTCAGTTTTTTTTAATAGTGCAAGCATTTCTCACCCTCGTATCTCATATTGATTCAAGGAAGACTGATTATGTCCTCAAAGATGAATCTTGGGTCAAGGCCATGAAAGAAGAATTGCACAAATTCA
>NW_025856674.1:0-1555 GCF_002878395.1 Capsicum annuum
GAAAAAGAACCTATCAAGGTGGGGGTCGAATTCTATAAGGAATATGGTGGAAATATATCTACAAGCATTTTCAGTTAACAATAGTCAGTATTTCTAAAGAGGGTTTTCTTAGAAATAACAAGTTTTAGTTTGTGAATTATAAAGCTAAATAGTAATCAAACTTGGATTATTTGTTAAGTTGTGATCAATAAAGAGATACTAGGAATATGTTCCCTCTAACTTTAAACTTTGTAGGAAAAATCATACTAGTAATCTATATCAATTCTTAGCATAGAAAATAAAACAAGGTAGGTTTACCTAAATGCCTCCTGGTCCTATTAAAAGAATTTCACCCTTCACCTCCCAGTCTCAGAGTGTGTCTTTACTAACCCTTGATTTTGATCTCAGATTTACTATCCCCTCTTGAGCTTAAATTATTTGATAAATTTTAAAATTCAAATCTCTATTGTTATTTTCTTTTCCTAATATCTACCCCTCTTCTGAGCAAGTATCAAATATAGGTAAGTTCATTATGGTTGCAACTACAAGAAAACAATCAACATGAAGAAGATAACAATACATGTATCCACACTGGTTTAGAATTACTAAGTACTTAACCTAATTTTCTAATTTATTGTGGTTCCCATAACCCTAACTGTTATGTTTAGTTTCTCATAATGAAAGTGATAACAACAAGAATTTGTGTAGAATTTATAATAAAAATACTTACTACAATTGAACCACTAACTGAAGAACTATTTCTGAACAACTGATCAAGTTATGGAATTAAATTGTAAGAATATGTGAGCACATTCAAAGTATCTTATAACAAGCCCTAAAAGTGAGTAAAAAGTGTGTAACGTCAAAATAAAATCCTACATAATGTATTTATAGTCATAGAAATCCTATCCTAAACAAAATAGAAAACCAGAGTCAACAATACTCCATGACCAAGGCTATGACACGTGGTTCCTTGCCACATTTTGTGAGAGGAATTGTTTGATCATCCTTAGAAACCTTATGATCTTTGGTTAATTTCCTCCACAATCCATGTCATGTCTCATGGTTTTTTCTAATGTTCTGTCCATCCATTTTTCATACTTGCATTAGAAAAATTCCACCTTTACTATATTCCATCTTACGAGTGATGCCATGGGTCATGATCTTCTCCAACAATTCATCAAGTCTTCCTTAGATTAAGACTTGAACTTCCCATATTGGACCAATTTCTCACAATCAAAGGCATAACCCATGGGATACTATTTTTGCCTATAAGGGCTTCTGTGAACATATACTTGCAAATTTTCAGCTCAGTTTTCGTAATTGCTTGCAACTATTTTTTCCTGCAAGACTAAACACAAAACATATAATATCCACATACACATGCTTAAGAACTCAAAAAAAAAGCCATTGTTTTAAGCATTGATCATACTATAAACTCACGGCACACTAGGTTCCTCATATAAAACATATAAAAGTACATTTATAAACTGCAACTACACACGATACAATAATAATATATGGAAAATAATTAATCATGTGAAAAATCTATAATATTAAAGTGACAAACACAAAA
>NW_025856675.1:0-1848 GCF_002878395.1 Capsicum annuum
CCATAATACAACTACAACAACAACAACCATGTCTCAGTCTCAAACAAGTTGGGATCAGCTAAATGAATCCCATTTCTTCATTTTAAGCTCATTTCATATCATCATCATACAAAATAACAACAGGAAACCATAATACTACAACAACAATTGTGCCTCAGTCCCAAACAAGTTGGGATCAATTATATGATCTCATTTAACATCACCATCATATATACTAAAACAATAAACAACTATAAACCGTAGTATCAAGCATAAACAGTGTATTGTATCTAAAGACACGAACCAAAGTACAATGGCAACACCACAAGATTGAAATAAACTCAACTAGTAAACAGAGTAAATGAACACTTACATAAGTAGCTTCAGCTTTCTCAACAGTATTACGGGTGGATCATCTTAAAAACGCCTTGGGATCTGAAACTTCCTACTTAACTTACATAGAGACTCAAGTCTATGTTACAACCTTGACATGTTCACTGGGCTGCAGTTCTTCAATCTTTTTGTCTAAAGTTCTTGAGCAATAGAAATGTCATCAACATCTTGTTTTAAAATTATTATAAATTCTTATTGTATAATACGGTCATGGTTTTTAATTTCATTTATTAAAGATGCCTTACTTTAGAGTAACTGGTAAAGTTGTTGCCATGTGTCCAGGAAGTCACGGGTTCAAGCCTTGGAAACAGTCTCTGGTAGAAATGCAAGGTAAGGTTGCGTATGATACACCCTTGTGGTGGGGCCCTTCCTCGGACCCTACCCATAGTGAGAGATTTAGTGAACCGGGATGCCTTACTTTAGAGTAAGCTATATGATGTGCGATCGGAGTTTTCCTCTCTCAAATCAAATATGGCACTGCCTCTCCGATGCAATTAGAGCTTTAATTCTAGTATGTTTTATTTACACTATTCATCAAAACATCCTTGCTAAACTCAGTACCTAAAATTTTGGATAGGTTGTTTTAGTGATAGTATAGCTAATCTGAGCCCCTCCGCAAAGATTTCAGATAGGCAGCGTTGTCTGTTGTACCGTTGACTCTATCTATTCATGAAATTTTCTTTATTTCATTTTCAATTTTATATAGGTTTGCTCCCTCTTTTTCCAAGAATTCATCCATTTCCCTTTATTCCATAGGGCCTTCTATAGAGGAATATGTTGTGTTTAGTGCAACAATGGTAAAAAACCTTTTTCGGAGCATTTTACTAGGTATCCTTCTATTGACTTCTTCTCCACTATTTATGAATTCAAATTCAATTTATCGCGAATGTGCTCCTGGTTTTCAGTTTGGATGTTGTAGATCCGTGAAGAGCATATGTCGAGTAAAGGGAAAAGGAGCAACGTCCGCCAGTCTCATAGGGAAATGGGAGCCAACGAGAGCCATTATTGTTTTGGTAAGTTTCTTTAGCTCGTTTGAGTTGCTACAAGATTCTTCTTTGTTCCGGTGACTACTCTACTTGCTTGTTTTTATGAGAAAAGAATCATAATATGAAGTGAATCTTAAGAGATTCAAGTATTAGTTTTGTTTTAGGAGGTTTAATAAGTTCTTAAAACTGTTTATGTTCATGATATTCTTTCAGTTTTGACATGAAAGCAGAATACGAAAACATCAAAATCCCTTTCTTGTGATCAAGGCAAACACCAGATCCCTTTCTTCTTTGAGATTCATTAAGAATCTAATTAGTTTTTCCTATATAATCATGTTTCATCCAGAGAAAGCAATGGACTCACAGGTTCCGACCTTGGATAAAACACCAAATCAAAAATGGATCCGACCTTGTATAATGCTGCGATGAGAGCCAATATCGGAGATGCCAATTTTCTACTTGCTGATCTTTTGAAAAGGAATGAAGAAAA
>NW_025856676.1:0-8351 GCF_002878395.1 Capsicum annuum
CAATGTCAAACAAGTATCTAATATCAACTTCGATTATAATCAGTCGTAGGTGAACACTAGGATTGTGTTCTCCTAGATTCTCAACTCTATAGGCTTATCATCTTTTGTTGAACCAACCCGATACTTTGCATGTAGAATCTGATAAGTTATGTACCATCAGTAGTCTTTTAGAATAGCAGATGGATTTCACCCTTTACCTTTTGAGTCTCAGGATGTTTTCTTACTAATCCTTATCTTTATCCCAGTTAATTATTACCTTTTGAATATCTAGTTATTAGATAACAACTAACCATCTTACTTAGATAATACCTAGAAGCATGGATTGACAGTTAAACTTCAAATTACTATTGTAGTTATCTTTTCCTAATCATTACTCCTCTTTTGGAGTAAGTAGAATAATTTAGGCAGGATCCTAACGTTTGAAACCACTAAGATAACTATTAAAGTGAATATAATACAATGCATGCATGGGTATTAGTTTAGAACAACTATATACTTCCCCAACTTTGTTAATCTATCAAGGTTTCCACAACCCTAGCTAAGGGTTTTTAGCCGCTCATACTTGTAAAAAAATCAACAACATTCATGATTGAAAGCATAAAACGAATCATAATAATCACAACTAGAAAACCCAAAACTTTAACTGGATTAAATAACCAAAATCAATATAAGAGAATTCCAAGACTAAAATCGAATATCAGAATCAAAATATGTTTGGAAGTATCAAGAGTGTGTCACTTCTACTAAAAACACATAAGGCATATTTATATTACATGAGAGAACCCTAAAATCAAAGCCCAAATAAAAAGGGACAAAAAGGGTTGGTGGCCACTTATCTGTGTCCATATGCGGCCTGGCCTTGGGCGCATGTGCCACATGTGACCTGAGGCTGGGAACATGTAAACACCTACAAGTGCCAGAAAAAATTCCAACAGCTTTTTCTCTCAGTATTTTGGACTTTTGTCACTTACCTTACCTACATGCGGTCCACATGTTAACATAGGTAAGTGCTAGAATTTCATTTCAGCTCTTTCATTCTCTGGATCTTTAATTTGGTACTTACCTTAGTCTTATACAAACCACATGTGGTCCACATGTAGACATAGGTAAGTCCCAAGCCTTCTAATACTTGCAACCAAGCTTTAAATTTTCAAATTTTATCATATGCTTTGGTTACAAACATCCACAAAGTGTCACAAATACCTAAAATTGATCAACGGAGTAGCCAAAATCTCCATTTTCATATTTTTCATGAGCTTAGCATCCAAAACCTAGTTTCATACAAAACACACCCAAAATGCATTCTATCTAATAAAATAAACTAAGAAACTTGCATATTTTCAAAGTTTTAAGCGTTGAAAGTGCTATATTTCTATAGCACGTCATGCTTGGTTGGGTTTCTGAGTTGATCACGACTAGTACTTAATGAGTCATTAAGGATCATAATAAGTCATAGTCTTCCAATCATAGGGGAACTAGTGTACTATCCTAAGTTTCTGTTGTGACTACCACAAGCATGTTACGAGTCATAAAAACTAGGTACGAGTTATGTGGTGCGACTCATAAATAGAATAGTAAGGGGGGCTGAATAGTGTCCAAACTATGGTTGGACTAAACATATCGTAGGGCGACACTACGAGTCGTGAGGTCACCCGTAGCGACTAGGCATCAGTTTTTAGTCTTTTAATTAAGAGCATCCTAATAATTTCCCTCCTTCCCCACTTATACCCCGTGATTTAAAACCCTCTTTGTGACTTCATTAACATACTATTCACAATTAAAAACACTCCCAAACTTTCTAAATTCCCTAAGGTCAAGATACTTATGATTTCCAAGAAGTTGATCTTCTAAGGGCTCAAGGGTTGATTTCTCTCCATAAATCTTCATATTTTGGGCATGTATCTCTTTCCCAAAACTTATTTTGTTAAAGGCATGTGATTTAATTATGACCCGTGCGGTTTGATTATTGGTCTTTGGTTATGGTTTAAGGATTTTTGAATGATTATTGTCTATGTGATGTTTCATATTTACATATGCATTGTTTATGCTTTAAATAGTGATTTTGAAACTAACTTGATGAATGGGTGTTTGAATTGGATGAGGAATATGGTTTTCCCTAAGTTTAATGAGTTAATGATTTGGAATTGGTGATAACCTCAACCCAATGTGGTGAAATTGGCTTTGAACATGAGAATATGCGTGTTGAAGAGTATTTTGAAACCTTGCATGGTACAAAAGTGTAATGAAACGAGAATTGGTTTTGAAACAGACCTTGATGGTCATGAATTGAGTTGAGTTGTAAATTTTGGAGTCCTATTAGTTGAGGGGTTGGAGTCCCGCTTGGCTACGTGTTTTGGTTCCTACTTGGAACTTTGGATTCCTATTAGTTGAGGGGGTTAGAGTACCACTTGGCTATATGGTTGGTTTCTTATGTGGAACTTTGGAGTCGTGATGGCTAATTGGGTTATAGTTCAATTGGCAAATGATTTTTTTGGAAAAGTGACGTGCTTGGAAGTTATAGTTGGTATGACGATACCACTTGATGATGCCTCAATGAATAACTCCTTGGTTGATAATTGTGAATATGTGAAAAGTGTTTAATTGGACTTTATTTAGGGTTGTGTAGTTGCATAAAAGTGAAGGTCTCAAGGGACCACTACTCTAAACCTCGATTGCCGATGCGGGGGTCTAAATGATCGAGGGGTTCGAGTCTCCCATGCTATATGATTGAGTGCTTAAGTAACTTTACATATATGTCGGGAGGTTCGAGTCCCCCGTAGTTTATATGTAAATATGATTATTCTATAGTTTATGCGACCACATGCATTGGGGCTCTTTCAGCTAGGGTAAAGCTGGATCTATATAGCCCGTGAGTGCCTTATTATGACGGTTATGCTACACAGTCCAGGTTAATAGTTTTAAAGTTCATGCTGAGCCTTGTTCCTTATCTGACATGATATTTATATGTATGACGATATGTGCATGGTTTGAATTGGATTTGACTTGGCATTATTTTATTCCTTTATCCCTGAGTTACATGTTAGTGCTAAACTCACTAACCGTCTCTAGACATTGTATCTCTATGTGATGCAGGCACTGGAATTACTTCTATTTTCCTGAGCAGTGTTATATGGATTGGCTAGGTTCGTCGGCCATTTATGGTGAAGTGGTGAGCTTCCTTTCTCCAAAAGACTTGATTATTCCATTGATTTTCTTTCATAAACTATAATTAAAGAGTTCACATTAACATTGCCATTGTCATTTTCATTGTCTGAGTCGGGGGCATGTCCCGGCTTAGATTGGTATCGGTTTTGTTTAGAGGCTTTGTGGATATTACGGTGGTTGGGTATTCCCACTTTTCACTTTTAAAACAAATTTATTCATAACGAGAATCTTACCACCTTAATGGATTATTTATGAGCCTTTGAAACCAAAAATGATATTTTAGATATTTGACTAAGACAGATTTCGGTCCATAATTTTACTACTACTATTGTCTTCGATCAAGAGAGATTTGACCCTTTTTACACTTTTTAGCCAGAGATTGAGTCCATGCATTATTATATATATATATATATAAGTATATATATATCTCTAATACTGTAAAAAGTAGATTGATGGTGATTATGATGATTTGAAATCATAGATCGGGACTAGGTTGGTGTATACGGGTACTCTCGAACCCCCTAGGAGGTCCTTCATCCATGAGTCATCGTGCAGAAAAAGAGAGGTCGTAGTAGGTCATAACTTTTCAAGACGTCAAACTAGAGGAGGTACATACACTGGGTTACTTGACGGCACTTGGATCAGTTATGGCATTATGGATTTATATTGCATTCATTCTTACATGCGCATTGCATATAACCAGTATATTATTTGGTCCCTATGCCTATCATCCTTGTGAAGGGTTACATAGGTATAGGATTTTAGTGTTTTTTGTTTTTTGTTGTGCGTTGTGTGTTGATTGAGCCTTCTGGATTGTGGGGCTGATTTAGGTATTATTTGTCTGGACTAGCCGATTACTATATTATTATTTTTATAGTTAGTTTGTGGCAGGTTGATTATTAGTCTGGTACTGAGATTCAAGGTACATTTTTTACCCCTTTCCCTTATGGTTATTCTATTATGGATGATTATCTCATGTTTAGAAGTTGGATTAGGGGACCCCATTTATGCTAGCATTAGTTTCCTACTTGATTAGGATGCCTTGAGATGCTACGTTAACTACCTTAGGTTGTACCTTTGAGTTAGTCTTATATATTCATATTTATATGTATATAGTTATAGTAGTACCATATATCCCTCTATTTATTTATTCATTCATGTTGTATATCCATTTTATGGCCTATACTACTATGTGTTCTTCGTCTACCCTTTGTTTGTATATTTGCCAGTGATATATGATATAGTCCTTTGGTTCTTGAGTACAACTAGAATAGGATAGTTCATCCTTATCACCTCTTTAGTCTTACTGTGTTAGTTACTAGACATTTGGGTTGTAGTTTACATTTATGCTTGCATGTTATCTATTTTTACATTATATTTGAAGCTTAGTTGGCAGTTTCCTACTCAGTACTACGTGTTTGGTACTTATACTACACTTTTGTAACCTACAGATCATAGTACAGGTTCTCACTATTGTTGTGTGAATCATGTGGAGCAACTATGGATCAGAGATCTAGGGTGAGCTCCTGTTGTTTAGGTATTACAATTCTCTCTCTTATGAGCAAGACTAATCTATATGTTGTATTAAAGAATGGTTGTATCAGTCTATTCATTTAGTATTTCATTTTGTATTCTTGTTATATTAGAAGATCTTGTACTAATTCCACCAGGTTTTGGTACTGTTTTATATATATGGTCTTTAATTATAATCATTTCGCATTTTCTTTTCATTTCTCTTGGTAGTCTGTTACTAGAAGTTCTGAAATAAGGATTAGTTTACCTACTAGTGGGTTATAATAGGTGCCATCATAACTAGAGAAATTAGGTCATAACAAATCGGTATTAGAGCCTAGGTTTATCAGTGTGTTGGTAAAAGAGTTAAGTGTCTAGTAAAGTCATGAAGATCAGTGCAGAGACATTCATAACCTATCTTTAGGAGGCTAGAGGTCATTCTTAGGAACTTTTATTCTTGACTCCTTATCATGTGCTTGTATTTCTTCCTCAAGTATATTTTTTTGACTATAATCTATCCCAGATAAATTATATGAGGTCATCAATAGATGCATATGGGACTTTAGCATACATTTTTAGAGCTTCAATGCATCGCTAGACCAGGGAGTCAAAGATGGATATTGAAGATATTTAGCTTAGTCAGAGGATTTGGGGCCAGCCTAAGCTCCAGTAGAGTTTGTGACCACTTCATCCTTTTAAGATTCAACATTAGGGATTTTGAGCCATTTTACAAATACCTTACAACCAGGGATGAAATTCGATTCATAGATCAGTTCTCAGGTCAGAGTTGGGTTTGGTGGTGTTTAGTAGGTTCCCTATCGATTTCAAAGTATGAGATTAGATTTCTTAAGTGGGATAGACATAGTCCTATGCTATATCCTCCAAAGCATGAGATGGCACGTGAATTTATTATAAGATTAGTTTTTCCACTCCATTTAGCATCAGAGCACTTGATGCAGTTGGGTTTTCTTTATCTCAGGTTATTGATCACATGAGGGCCACATAGAGAGCATGTATTAAGACTTATAGAGGTAGCAGTAAGAGGCTATGTCATCAGTATAGTGTGATTGGTATTTTATCTAAGAGTGAGGATCCTTCTGATAGGGTTCAGCTTTGTTTGCAGTTTGACAGTTCCATGCAGGTATCATTCTAGACTATAGGTGGATTTTAGATTATTCATTGTGATCACAATGGGTAAAGTTCTTAGCAGACCATGCAGAGTATTTGGCATGGGTCTTTAGGTCATAGTAGCCTTCTTAGATCAGTAGGAGCAGTACCTCAGAGTATTCTAGGAGCTTGATTTTGTTGTGGTGAGATTAAACATTGGTCTAGAGAGTGCCCAAGCATGATTTGGTTGTTCAGATAAAATTATCATACGTTTATTACAAGCCTAGAGTTCCTGAGGTATGTTATGGTTGTGGGGAGAATGGCCATTTTAGTGGGGAATAGCCCCAGCATCAGTTGATCAGTAATGTTCCATGCTAGGTTAGATCTTCAAGGGTTAGCTATGACTGTAGAAAGATCGATCACTAGTCCATAGAGTATCCCCAGTATGAGATTAGTAGTAATTCATTCAAATCAGTCTCATTGGGATAAGGCATCTTCGTCTAGAGGCAATACACTTGGTGCCTAAGCTAGTAATTCAGATGCTCATTCTGAGTTTGGACCCTCTCAAATTCATAATCCCCTAGGTATATCTTGCATGTGACTTTAGATTTTGTGGTAATAGGTGGGCTTTTTTATTTCTTAACTTTACCTTTTTATTTGAATGTATTTGAGGTTTTCATACACACGATTAGTATGTGTCTTGGTATATTATGTGCCCTGGTGTAGATTTTATGGTAATGTGGCTACCCTGTAGATGATTTCTTTTAGTAGTTGATCGGTATCGATATTTCCTAGGGGTGTAGTATTTGGGTTTGAGTCGCATTTACCATGTCATATTAGTCTTCTTATGGCCTTATTGTGGTACTTATTATTAATTTTTATTGTTTGTACCACCTACTCTTTATATTGATGTTTATATTGCTATTGTTATTATTATTATTATGTGGTATTGAATGATCCTGGCTTGGTGAACGACTACACTAATATTATTTAGCTAATTTTCCTTCCTCGTTGTTTTTATTTATTGGCTTCGGTGGCTAGCATGGTTGGATGATTTCTCTCTTGTAACGAGGCAAGGTTGGTCATTTTTCTCTTCTATTAGCACGGATAGAACGGTTGTTAAATGGTATATGAAGGGGGTAGGTCCACTCTTCTTGGTTCCGTTATGGATATATTGTTGGTGATTTGGTTATGTAGCCTATTTTGGAGGTTGAATAGATTGGAACTATTCTTCTGAGTTGGATAGTTAATTATTTGATAGTGGTCTCAGTGTTTATGTCGAGAGGCCTTGGACTTGCTTTTGAGGTTTGTTGAGCTGGTTTGATTTTGGTATTGGTGTAGAGTTGGATATTCTATTCTTGACATAATGTGGTTCTTGTTCCAATAGATTTAAGGGAGGTAGAGATAGGTGATCTTTCCTGTAACCACTTCTTATTTTGGAAAATTAGGTATTCATTGTAAGATAAAGTATTGGATTCATCCATTTTTGGTTGAGGTTGCATTTTTTTGAGTTACTAGAGTTTTAGTTATTGCTAGTACCGTTTATAACCTTTGATGTATTCTTAGGTATACATTGGTGAATTGTACCCTTTGGAAGTTATGGAGTTGGTTGCTTATGCTTTCAGCCTGTGTTTTATCCTTCATGGTGATTTTGTTCTTTGGCTACATTTCGACTTTAACTCTGGCGTGATCTATGGGGATATGTCTGATCTTGGATAGTGAGGGTGAGTTGGGTGTTTACCACTGGTTTAGACTTATTAGATTAAGTGTGACTTTGATGCCTTGAAATAGAGACTCGATGGTTATGATAGATTTTTAGGGTAGATGCTTACCTATCTATAGGATTGATTTGGATAGTTGAGATCGGCGGTTCAGCCTTGGTGTTGAGATTTCAGCTGGGAGTTGCAGAGTTTGGGTGTAGCCTTTATTTTTATATTTGTCTCAGTTGGGGTTTCGTTTATCGACTGGCTAAGTCTAATCTTTGTGTACCTATTCGATCTTTTTTCATTCAGGTAGATTATGGTTGATAGATATTTAGAGGGTGGCCCATTGGCACTAGAGAATGGTTTCCTTCACTCTTGACCTCATTTTTTAGTTTTTG
This sequence comes from Capsicum annuum, assembly GCF_002878395.1. NCBI lineage: Eukaryota > Viridiplantae > Streptophyta > Magnoliopsida > Solanales > Solanaceae > Capsicum > Capsicum annuum. The sequence goes on from NW_025856676.1 coordinate 7,886, forward strand.
TCAAAAATTTTGGGTTGTTTACTCAGCAGGAGTAGTATGCTGTATTAGATTTAGTGTGGCTTCATCCTTGGTTGATGGGCAACCTAGAGAGGGTCATTCTGTGGTGAGTGTATATGCTTTGATCTCCTAACTATTAGTTTTGAGGGTCATTCGTACCAGTTTTAGCATTGGCTTAAATTGTAGACACTGGTTATCACCATGTGCGTACCCAGGTAGCGCCTCATGGGTTTATTCTCATGCTTGACATTATAGATTTTTGGTGGATCAGCTTTCGTTCTTTGAGGATAGTGTGATGGGGTTGCGCGGACAGGACTCGGGTGACTTATTGCTTAGTTTAGAGTAGATAACAGGTTTGAAAAGGGCAACCAAAGGTTATATTTGGATATTGGAATTTATCGCATGATTCACGCCTTAGATTACCATTGGCTTGGTTGAGTCTTTTCTTAGTTATGCTAGTACCAATGTG
>NW_025856677.1:0-2604 GCF_002878395.1 Capsicum annuum
AAAATAGAAAGATACAGATAATTGGTTAATTACTAAAATAATTATTAAAGAATTTACAAAGATGAAAATTGAAAAGTAAAAGTAAAAACTTACTTACAATTTTATATTTGAAGAATCTCCGGTGTGACAATTTGTATATTTCTTAATTTTAAAATATAAATAAATATTTTAAAAAAATATTAGAGATTAAAAATAACTGAATTAGCAAAACTCTTACTGGTTATACAATCTAAACCACTTCTTTCTGTTAACATGAACATAGGAGATTTTGAATGGAAAATCAACTCTGAATTCTTGCTTTTTTATTGCATCTTTCCAATGGGTTCACATTTATTAGTATTAAATTAATACTTAATTATTAATCACTTAAATAAAATTAACTTGACACTTTTCAAAAATTACCATTGCACTTCTAAAGTGCATTCATTGTCAAAAATGATAAAATGAAGGATAAGTCAAAGGTTGCTAATTTTTGGGCTATTTAAAAAAAAAATAGATACATAAAGAGGAAAAAATTTAAAAGTAAGAGAAAAAAGATAAATATCTTTCTTGTCCTATGAGGCATGTCTCTAATCCTCCTTTTTATATTGATAATTGAAAAAATGAAGAAAAAAGTTCATAAAAAGGAGAAAAAGAATAAATAGGTTTTCTTGCATCTAAGAGGTGCCACATCAACATACTATTAGCCTCCTTTATATATATACTAGTATACGTATCCGTGCGATGCACGGATAATATTAAAAATTATTTTTAATTATTTTATATTAGAATGCCTTATTTAAGCATGGTAAAATTATTTAATGAATGTAAAAAAAATTAAAAATACCCCTACTCCGCCTTCATTTCCACACCCCTCCTGTTCCTCAATTTTAAAAAAATAAAAATAAAAATCACCCCCTTCCCACCATCACACGCATCCACCCCCCTGACCCATCCCTCCCCATCCAATCCCAAACCTCTAACCAAATATATATAGAAAAAATAATAATGTAATTATAAAAATAAATTTATATTTTATATTTTTTATTCTACTATTCATAATTTTAAACAAAATTAGATTTTTAATATCTCCTTCCTCCCTGCCCACCTCCACCCCCCTACAAATACAACTTTTAAAAAATAAAAATAAAAACTTTTTTCTACACCCAACTCCCCAATCTCCTACCTCTAACTAAATCTTTATAGAAAAATAATTATGTAATTATAATTAAAAAAAGTTATGTTTTATTTTTTTATTATTATTCACAATATAAAGATATTAGATTGTTAACATCCCCCTCTCCCCCCAAATCCCAACCCACCAATCCACTGCATCAAATTTTTAAACCCACACCACTATCATCACCACAGACTTATCAATCTGACTAAAATTATTAGTGAAAAGTTTTTATTTATATAATCGAGTATGTTTGCTTTAGAATATTACTTACTTGAATTTAGGCTTGGATATAATAGAAAAATAGATTAGCATGCAATTCATCATCACTCATCTGCATATAAAAATTGAAAATGTTAAAACAAAATAAAGAACTAAAAAGTGAAGAATATGAAAAATGGAGTAAATTAATCCACGAAGAAAGTTGATGATCAATATAAAATAACTAAAAAAGAAGGGTAAGAAAGCTTAGCAATATATATTATTATAGAGGTATATATCAGAGAAGTTAAGCAGTTAGAAATTTATTTGAATTCAAAAAATTAATTAATTAGGATATTGATTTGGATAAATATAAATTTAGAAAATAAAGGAACAAAATCTTATAATTGCTAATAAGAAGGAGTCTAAAGAGGATTATCCTAAAAAGGATTATAATTTACCAGCCATCAAAATATGCTACTTCCTCCGTTTAAAAAAGAATGACCTACTTTCCTTTTTAGTCCGTTTAAAAAAGAATGACCCCTTTCCCTTTTTAGCAACTTTTTAATTTTAACTTTCCACATGACATGCTTAAGACCACAAGATTGAAGGGCATTTTGATACATTTAACATATCTTTAATTTAACACCACAAGATTCAAAAGTCTTCTTTATTTTCTTAAACTCCGTGCCAAATCAAACTAGGTCATTCTTTTTTAAACGGGAGGAGTATTAAAAAGGAAAAGTCACAAAGTTGAGTTTCAATTCAAATTGGCAAAATAACCTTCTGAACCCCTATATTATGTCGGTTTTGTAAGTTGAACACTTTTACTTATATGTTTGTCATCTGAGCCCCTGAACCCACTAAAAAGCAACATTTTAAACACTTTTTTGCTTATGTAGCATTAAAATGCTGAGGTGGACAACGCGTGATCACACGGGATTTTTTGGGCGCGTGATTAAATTAATATTTTTTATAATATTTAAATAATTTTAAAAAATAGTAAATTAAAAAAAAAAACTAAAAATCCCCCCTTGTTCCAGCACATCCCAGCCCCCGCCGTCTCCCACGCTACCCCACCCGGTCCACCACCTTTCCCCATCCCCCACCTTCTCTACTCCCTATGCCGTCAACCACTTTTCCCATTCCCACGCCATCCACCACCATCAACCCGTCCCTACATCATCCAAAACCATCAATTTCTCCGTTCACCTGCCACCACCAATTTCTCCGTTCAGCCAAAACAA
>NW_025856678.1:0-2469 GCF_002878395.1 Capsicum annuum
ATATATATATATATGCGAGCATAATCAGTCTATGAAAAGAAGCCTCAATACCAAAACGCTATATCATTGAAATTGGTTGATAGTTTGGCTATTCAAGACGATCTTCCAAAAACCTTTTATAAACATAATAACATACTTCAAAGCTTATTAAAACAATAAATTCATGCCCATGGAATTTAGGATAGACCCACGTACCTTAAGTTTCTTAACTTGGAGGATGAAACCCTAATCTTTCTACTTTCTTGAGATGCTTGAATCTGAAAGGCTTAAATTCTAGATTACTTGGGGAAAAGGATTGTATTATTGTTCTTATGCCTCTAACAACCACTAAGCAATAGACATGAATAATAAAACTAAGTACATGAACAACATCTGAATGGAGTTCCCGAAATAGGGGAACTCATCACCTGTTGGCTGGAAATTATGACTGTGTGATCATGATGCTTGGGATACAATTGGTACCTACATTATGAAACAATATAGACACATAGACATATATATGGATCAGTACTTTTGGAATGTACTAAGTAAGCGAGGGTGAATGTAATAAGTAAAACCGATTTCATACGTAATCTTAAAACATGCATGCTAAGTGCAAGCAGACTTACCAAGAGGCTAAACTAAACTAAGAGGTAAAGTATCTTAAAGCATGAGAAACAACCATAATCTGATAAGATGCTGAATCACTATACTTAGTTTCTTAAAATCTTTACTTTTGTAGAATAAGTAGAACTGGAACTGGGATACAGTAAAACATGAATACATGAACATACGAAACCAAACATACATGTACTGAACTGGCCTGATTAACTAAATAACTGATGCCTGAGTGACGAAATGATTGAAATATAAGTAAAAGGATAACTAGCACCTATATACAAAGTAGCTGATATATGAATACGGACTACTGATATCTGAACACTGGATAGCTGATAACTGAATACTAATCATGTAATACTGAACTGTAATTTATCTGAATAATAGAGCTAAAAATATGGGGTACTATGCATATAAGATAATGACTAACTAAACCACATGAGATACCTGAGCATGAATGCATAAAAACTGTAATATATGAGAATGTAAGACTAAGTGTATATTGTTATATTATTGAGGAAATTTGTAATCTGAAAGTCTAAAAACTGTAAAACTAAATATCAAAAAGTCTGTACACTTAGTCAAGCAATCTTGAATTGAAAATACACTGAATACTGTATTGAGACTGTGTGAGGTATCATTTAACCGGCATGCCCCAATCTAAGCTAATCGGGGTCCAACCTATAACCCCAGTTAGAAGGGTGTTAGTACCTTGCTATGGGTACTAACACTAGCTGCATGGATCCACTGAACTGTTGTCTCGATGGACTAATAATTCACCCCCAAACTGGCAGGTGCTCTAATGACATAGGTGTCACCCTCAAACTGGCAGGTAAACACCTTGTCAATCTTCATTTGCCATGTTGATATCTCAAATCTATGTTGGCTATGTAATTCTGGAACTCAAGGACTGCTACTAAAGGTCACACCCTTTACTAGAAGTTGAGCCCCCATCCCTGGGTTTGCTCGATGCTAAATCTTACTCCTAACAGAATGACATTGGAATCATAAACTGGTGCATGCACTGATGATTGATATGCTTAAACTTGGTTTCCTAAAAACTGATAGTGCATGCATAATTTGAAGTAACCACGAATATGTAAACTGATGTATTTAACATGAAGTAAAACAGGTGAGTTTATTATAAAATTGATAATCTGAATATGGGAATAAAATCATGATTCTGACTGACTTGTTACTTGAAAATAAAAATGTGTAAAAACACATAGGTATTGAGTGTTAACAACCTGCCAGCACTAAATGACCACTAAGTATGATCTCAACACTTAAAAACTGTAGTATAGGAATCATGGTTCAAAACCCAAAAGCATAGACATTTCATCAAATACATGGGGATTATGAACTTGAACATGGGAATATGTTAAACATGGAAAATCAATCTGATTACATAGCAAAGATCATAACTTGACATTATAACATGAAATTTACTTTAATATGACATGAGATATTGAAACTTGAAACATGAGATAACCTAACTTTTCATGGAATCATAATTGGACATGAATTGAGTCAAATTACTAAGGAGAAACATGATTTAAATGCATCTTGAAAGTATACAACTTCATAATAATGAAAAAAATCATACTTAAAATCAAAGAAAGCTTTTTAGGCTCCATGGGTGAAAGAGGACCCATGGATAAACTCCCACACACCTTAATAGATGATTTCTTGAGGATTTTCTTGAGGGTTTCTTAAACTTAGGAAACTTGAACTCTTGTGTTCTTGAGAGAAAATCTTGAGTTTTGTTCATGGTGGGAAAGGGTAAGGTTTTTATATGAGAAATTTTGAGGAAGATGGGCAAATAATTCCCTTTTGGATGCTATAAATCGTTCTTTGGACATTTGGGTTTAA
>NW_025856679.1:0-3370 GCF_002878395.1 Capsicum annuum
TTTGTCCCAATGGCTCTTTAGTCTTGAATAGTAAAGGCTTTGTCAGACTAGAGTATCTGTATGTACAGAATGTCAGTATTTTGATTGTACAGGACAACATATCTTTGCTTACGAATATGTCCATGATATGATATCCTTTCTTATTTTGCCATGACTACCATCAAAGTGAGTTCAAAAAGGGATGACAGGCTTAGAGGGTTAGCTTGAGGCCACATGTTGCCTTAAGTACCGCGTGACGTCTCGAAATAGGTTCTTGGGGAGTCACAAGCTTGGTATCAGAGCCTAAGGTTTAAAGAGTCCTAAGGAGTCTGAAAAGCCACGTTACGTAGAGTCTTGATCATTGGTGTGTAGCGTGCCACATCTATGAGCAAGAGGCTATGGGACATTTTAGGAAAAGTCATTTCTTTCTTTCAAAAGTCCGTCATCCCTACGACTGTTTCTCTCTGCTATTAATTTATGCTCTCTTATAACAGAAAATGGCTCTTCGTAGAGCTCGCAGAAACAACGAGCAACCTCAACTCGTTGATCCCTTGAATGAGCATATGTCTCATGCAAAATTCTGGGAAGCTTTTCAGGAACTAGCCCAGGCAGTTACCGCCAATGCTCTAGCTAATGCCCAGGCTACTGTTTTATCTCTTTAATAGAATAATTCTACTACAGCTTGAGTTTATGACTTTATGCGGATGAATCCTCCTGCGTTCTATGGGTCGAAGGTAGGTGAAGACCCACAGATGTACTTGGATAAAGTGAAAAAGATCACCCATATTATGCACGTGACTGAGGAGGAGAGTGTTAAATTAGCTGCCTATCAAATGAAAGATACGCATATGACTGGGTGGAGATGTGGGGGAAGAGTAGGGGAAGGATATCGCTCCCATGACTTGGCAGTTATTCCAACATGTATTCTTGGATAAATCCTTTCCTCTTGAGTTGAGGAAAACAAAGATAGAGGAATTCATGAATTTAAGACAAGGCTCCATGACTGTTAAGGTGTATTGTCTTAGATTCAATCAGTTATCCAAATATGCTCCTAGTATGATGGATGAGTCCAGGATCATCATGAGTAAGTTCGTGACCGGTGTATCGAGTTACATTGTGAAAGAGTGTAGATCTTCTATGCTTTATAGGGAGATGGATTTTTTTTGGTTGATGATACATGCCCAACAGATTGAAGCTGATAAAGTGAAAGAGAGGGAGAGAGTAAGAGGGAATAGAAGAGCTAGATCAGAGCAGCAGGGATCCGCTCAGTCCAGATTCTATGGAGAGAACCGCCCTTAATCCCAGGGATGTCTATTTATGCCCGTGCCTTCCTCAGTTAGTGCTCTCGCACCTAGAAATAGGCAAGAGTAGGGGAACAAGCCTATCTCATCCAGGTCTCAGGAAAGTGTAGGTAAACGACCTCGTCTTTCTTCATGTGCCAAGTGTGGTAGAGATCATTTTGGCGAGTGTTTTGTTGATTAGACGGGTTGCTTTAGTTGTCGCAAGTTGGGCCACCGAATTAGAGATTGTTCGTATACTATACAGGGGAGTCGAGATGCTCATCACCAGAGTCAGGCTACCAGTGCCCCCGCTCCCGTAGTCCGCCCAGTTCCTTCTCAGGGCGCCTCTTCTAGTACTGCTGGCGGTTTGTGCCAGAATTACTTCTATGCTATACCATCTCATCAGGAGCAGGAGGACTTTCCAGATGTTATCACTGGTATGCTCCTTGTTTTTCATTTTGATGTGTATATGTTGATGGAACCTGGGTCAAGCTTTTCTTATGTGACTCCGTTGGTGGCTGTGAATTTTGAGATCAGTGCTAAAAAGATCCTGAGCATATCCTAGTTTCTACCCCAGTAGGCGAATCTATTATTGCTAAAGAAGTGAATAAGAAGTGTCCTATCATTGTCCTTCACAGATTCATGTTTGCAAACTTGATTGAGTTAGACATATTTGATTTTGATATTATTCTGGGTATGGATTGGCTTCACTTTTGATATATGTCTATAGATTGTCATACCTGTGTAGTCAAGTTTCAGTTTCCCAATGAGCCAGTCTTTGAGTGGTCCAAAAATTATGTATCCCCTAAGAGTCATTTCATATTTTATCTTAAAGCCAGAAAATTGATATCCAAGGGTTGCATCTATCATTTGGTTTGAGTTAAAGACACAAATTTCTAGACTCTGACTATTCAGTCTATCCGTATCGTCAATGAGTTTCTTGATGTTTTCTTGGAAGATCTCCCAAGGGTACATCTCAATAGAGAGATAGAATTCGGGATTGATCTTTTTCTAGACATACAACCTATTTCTATTCCTTCATATCGTATGGCCTCTGCAGAACTTAAGGAGTTGAAAGAGCAACTCAAAGATATTCTTGATAAGGGTTTCATAAGGCCCAGTGTGTCTCCTTGGGGAGCACCCGTTCTATTCGTGCGAAAGAAAGATGGTTCATTGCGTATGTGCATTGACTATCGTCAGCTCAACAAGGCCACAGTCAAAAACAAATATCTACTTCCTAGAATTGATGACTTCTTTGATCAGCTACAAGGTGCCAGTTATTAATCAAAAATAGATTTGAGATCCGGTTATCACCAACTTAAGGTTAGAGAGTGTGATATTCCAAAGATGACTTTCTGCACCCGTTATAGTTATTTTGAGTTCTTGGTTATGTCTTTCGGGCTAACTAATGCCCTAACAGCTTTTATGGATCTCATGAATCGAGTGTTCAGACAATACTTGGATATGTTTGTTATTGTGTTCATAGATGATATTCTTGTGTACTCCCGAAGTAAGAACGACCACGTAGATTATCTTCGAATTATCTTACAAACCCTTAGAGATCATCAGTTATTTTCCAAGTTTAGCAGGTGTGAATTTTGGCTAAGGACAATTGCCTTTTTGGGTCATATTATTTTCTTCTGAGGGTGTTTGAGTTGATCCTCAAAAGATAGAAGCTGTGAAAAATTAGTCTAGATCTATCTCTCCATTTGATATTAGGAGTTTCTTGGGGCTAGCTGGCTACTACCGTCGTTTTGTTGAAGGCTTCTCTTCTATTGTGTCTCATTTGACTCGGTTAACCCAAAAGAAAGTTAAATTTCAGTGGTCAGATTCTTGCAAGAAGAATTTTCAGGAGTTGAAAACTCGACTTACTTTAACCCCTGTGTTGACTCTTTCTAATGGTGTAGATGATTTTGTGGTGTATTGTGATACCTCTAGAGTTGGTTTAGGTTGCGTATTGATGCAGAAAGGTAAGGTTATAGCCTATGCCTCCAGGCAGTTGAAATTGCATGAGAAGAATTACCCGACCCATGATCTTAATTAGCTGCAGTGGTTTTTGCTTTAAAAATTTGGAGACACTACTTGTACGGTGTTCATGTTGATGTCTTTAC
>NW_025856680.1:0-2088 GCF_002878395.1 Capsicum annuum
AATTTGAAATGCGGTCTGAATAAAACCCTAATTTCTGGTATTTCTTCTCTTCTATTTTTGAAGTGAATTATGATATTTTGTTGTTTGTTGCATTTTTTTGAAGTTTGATTTTTAATGTTTGTGTTTATAAAAACAAAAAGACAATTTGGTTTGATTTGTTCTGTTCTTATTCTTGGTAAAAATGGTGAAATTGCTGTTTTTTGTTTAACAAAATCGTGCTACTGTTTCCTTCGATAAATTACCCATCTGGTGCAACATATTAATCATCTGATGCAACAGATTTATCATATGATGCAACAGATCAACCATCTGATGCACCAAAGGAATCATCAGATTACAATTCTGATGTAACAGATTAATAATCTGATGCAACAGATTAAGCTTTGAATAAAAAATCTGATGCAACTAATTAACCATCTGGTGTAATGGAAGAACCATCGGATTAATGATCTGATGCAACAGATGAGCATCCTGTTGGATAAAATCCTACCAACTCTTCCTACAGGAAAAGTCCAAGACTTGATTTTTTTCAATTGATCATTCATCTGCCGCTATAGACGACCCTATGTTGGAAGAAATCTAAACAATATTGATCGTTGATAACTGTTCCAACAGATCACTTATGTATTGCAACAGATGTCTGACCTGTTGCACAGACCATTCATCTTTCTCAATAGATGAGTGATATATTTTATATTATTGCAACAGATTACTCAGCCGTTGCTATGAATTATTTAACTGTTCTATCAGATCACTCATATATTGCAATAGATGGTGTCACAACAGTTGTATGATCTGTTGAACAGACCATTCATCTGTCTTAAAAGATGAGTGGTATGTTTTGTATTATTGCAACAGATTACTCATCCGCTGCAACAGTTTGGTTATATACTACAACAGATATACTACCTAGTGCAACAGATCGGTGATCTATTGCAACTGTTATTTTACTGTTTTGCTTATTTGATTTACTGTTATCTTTTTTTTAACGATGCATTAATCAACAATAATATATTATTTTATGTTCCTGTTAATTTTAGATAATATGGTTCCCAAAAGAACAGAAATCGAATCAAGTCCAAGTAAAGGAACAAGTGAAGCAGCTAGGCTACATCCACCACTCTATCAAGCATTATCTCAATCGGGAGAAGTATATGATAAACACGGGGAGGAGGAATGTTTCAAAAGAGATGATGCAGATACTAATAGCCCTTCCACCGAAAAGCTGGTCAAAGCCTTCAGTATTGATCGTTATCCTATGAGAATGCAGTGCGATGGTGCCGCAGATTTAACGGGTGATTTCGTGGTTAATTCAGCCATGGGAAAATCTTTCGACGCCTTTAGAAAAATACTTTGAGAACAAAAATTGGATGCTTATTTCAGGGACAGTTTCTTTGAGAAATATCTTGATTTGCCGGAGGACCACAATGCTCGTTTCCAAATGAAAATGGTATATGAACTTCTCAAGCGTAGGTTTATGTATGAAAACAAAGATAAGATGGATGAGGTGTGGATAAATTACTGAGGCATGCCTGTTTGTTTTGGTTAGAAGGAGTTTGTCATAGTTACTGGACTAAAATGTTATCCTCTTTCTCAAGTTATACCTATTCTAACCCAAAAAAAACACCCCGCACACCCAAAAATGGCAAAGACAAGTCGTTTGATCGTGATAACCTGGTGTCCATTGTTGGTCCAAGCTTCAAAAAAAAAATTTGATAGAAGAGTTGAAAGGTAAAGGACTTTCAAAGAAGCACAAGCAATCATTGTGCTTGGTTTGGTTTGTACATAATATTCTTTGGGCAAGAGACGTTAACAACAACATAAGCCTCGGTTTAATAAAGCTCTCCGAGGATCTTGAGGCGTTTAACAGCTATCTATGGGGGTATGAAAGCTTCAAAATGACTGTCAAATATTTGTTGACTCCGTTAGCGCCAAAGACATTCAACTTATATGGCTTCCCATGCGCTTTCATGGTAAATGTTTATTTCTTCTATTATGATATCATTCATTTTTTTCACTCAATAATGGTTTTGATTTATTGGCGTTATTTTATAGGCTTGGGCGTTTGAAGCCATTTCTTATTTGAGA
>NW_025856681.1:0-4523 GCF_002878395.1 Capsicum annuum
TTTTGGTGTAGAATGAAGAATTCCAAAATCAAAACGTTATCAATTCACCTAAAAAGGTGTTATTACCTATGCCATATTTACAATTCTATCATTCCCAATGCTTCACAACCTTCAATTCGAGTTCTCGGTAACTCTAACTTAACCTTTATGGTCACATTATACTTTAGATATTTACATTATACATCAAAAAGGTATATTTTTTATAATACTTTATTTACTTCAGTAAATGATTTATTATACATTAATACTTTATGTTGATATATTTTTGACATACGTTGGGTGCATTATACTTTATAATTGTAACCTTATACAATATAATATACATAAGTTTAAATCGACTATGTTAACCTCATAGATTTATGGTCACATTATACTTTAGATATTTACATTATACATTAGAAAATTTACATTAGATATTAGTCTTCATGACATCCTTATGATATGTATAAGGTTACATTATACATTTAAAAAGCTTATATTTTACATTAGTTTTCATGATAGAATTATACATAGAAGTTCTATGTATAAGGTGCACACATACATATCGAACTGTTATATAAGGTTAACTGTTTTTGTTTTTGGCAGTCTGTTGATATGCTGCTCCCTTTTTTGTGTTTTTTTTTTCCAGTTGTAACTTGATTTTCTTGTGATAGTTCTGATAACTTTGAAAATCGATTTTTTTCGGTTATAACTTCATTTTTTTTTTATGTTTTAGAAAATTTTTGAATTTGTATTGCAGTTCCTATTTTCAAGCCTCCATAAAATTAGCACATTAATTACTGGAGTTAATTGTGAAAGATTATAATGGTAGCTAATTTTATTTCCATAATTGTAGACAAAACGGTTACCTCATACATTGTAGTAATGTATAAGGCACAGAGTAATGTATATGTATTTTCCTAAATATGGGAGAGATAAAGTACATCCGAAATTTTATGTAATTACTTTCATTAAGGATGAGATTTATGTTGTTTATACAAATAATAAAATAAAGGACCGAGAAGAAATAGCGAAAATAATAGTTGTGGGTTGTTTGTCTTTCACTTTTGCTTCTTCGAATGTTTTTATTCATTATATTCAAGCAATTTATAATTCTATGTTTACCTGTATTCCTAGAAGTACTTGTCGGGCCGATATTTTTAGACTTCATGCACAATATATTTATTATTTATCTAGGTTATTAAAAAATATTTCATGTAGAATTGCTCTAAATTCTGATCTTGGTCGTGCTGTTAACAAAAATAATTATTTAACAATTATTGTCACTAGATAGATAGTAATTTTGTTATGCAAAAACGTATTCTAGAATTATTGTATGATGAAGATCGTAGACACATTGGAAGATTTATTTCTGAATCTATTTTTAAAGTTGCAAAATATTATGGTATTGAAAGAAAAGTTATATGTATAGCTTTTGATAATGCATCTAACAACAAGGATGTTGTTGAGTTGTAGAAAGTTGAACTTTTTCCGCCGTTACCCGAAATATTTCATGTTAAGTGTGATTGTCATATATATAATTTAATCGTTAGAGATGGTCTTGAATTTTTTGAGCTTTATATTGAAAAGGTCTGGCTTGTTGTTGGCTTTATTCAAGGAAATAATCGAAAAGTTAGAATAAAAGAATTTAAAATCAAATGTGAACAAAATGGACTTAGACCGATATTTATGCTTGAAGAATGTGATACTAGATGGAATGATACTTATACTTGTTTAAAAAATTGTCTTCCTTATAAAGTTTCTATTATAATGACTTTTAAGAAATATTCTGGTTCTTTGCCTGAGTGTATGCTGCATGATTCTGATTGGGCTGCAATTGATGATCTTGTTAAGTTTTTGAAATTTTTTTATAGAACTACTGTTGAATTCTCTAGTGCTTATGATCCTACTGTTTGTAATATTTTAGCTTATTTAGCCGACAATATCTATTTGCTTAACGAATATAAGAATAAAGAAGGTTACGAAGAAGCTATTACTGCTATGATTGATAAATTTTAAAAATATTTTTATCCGCTTCTCCCAATTTATTTGATAGGTGCTATAATAAATCCATGTATGAAATATAATACTATGGCCGAATTTAGTTCTATTATTTATAATTCTTTAGAGATATAACCTCAAGAAGAATCTTCTTTATTTAAGGCTATGAATGATGCGAACAGTTACATGGAAGCATTATATAACCACTTGATGAAGTTGTACCGGCAAATATCACTCCAACTGCCCCTTCTCAAGCTCCCGAGAAGCCATCATCTTCTAAAAGACAGGCACATAGTAATTATCCTGATTGCTTTTTTGATTTAAATGTTTAGGACAGGGTGCATCCTTCAACATACAGAACAACTTCCCGGAAAGAGCTTAAGTATTTTCTTCGTCAACCGATAGAGGATCGTAGAGCAAAGATCTGTGCGCTGAATTGGTGGAAGAATAATGAAAGACAATATCCGGTGCTTTCAAAATTAGCTATAGATATATTGAATGTTCCAATATCAGCCATTGCATCGAAGAGCGCTTTTAGTCAGGGAGGACAACAGCTTGGAGACAACCGACACTCATTGGGAAACAATGCTATGAATGTTCTAGTTTGCCTTAGAGATTGGATTAGAGAGGAACGAAGAAATCAAGGAATAGAGGAGGAGTCAAAAGACGAACAGAATCTTGAAGAAATTTTGATTTCAAGAGAGAACTCAGCACAATCAAGTTCAATGTATGGTTTAGCCTTTGGCCCCGTTGATTTTGACTTTCCTATGGCAGTTTTCATTAATATTAACATGTATGAGTTAAAAAAAATGAGGCAAAATTTGAAGATTTTTCATTCATCTAAATTATAAGTTTTGGACCATTTTGCAATCAATAAAATACAACATTCATTCACTCCTTACTTATTATTTTTATTTAAATTAAATTTCTAGTTTGAATTAAATGCTTTTACTATATTACTATCAAACTTTACACTAAGTAATAAACATAACAAACATATATACATATAATAAAAAATAAAAATAATGTTAGCAAATATTACTTAGACAATTAATATTGCCATATAAAAATACTATAAGTTTATCTTTTAAGTGTTGTATGTAAAAGAGAAAATACATCAAATGCCCCCTCAACTTGTTAGCAAAACTTACTTTAGACCCTACCCTTATGAACTTTAAAGTGTATTATTTTGCTCCCTTAACGGCTAACGTGACAGAAAAAAAAATAGAAGCGCGCTTTAGTGAAAAAAAAGTATAAAATTTTTTTAGTGTGGCCCACTTTAATATTTTTAACCATTATTTTTTTTCCTTCTTCCTCACGCCCCACCCCCTCCCATTTCTTCTTCTTTCTCATACCCCACCACTCTCATTTCTTCTTCTTCCTCACACCCTACCATCTCTATTTCTTCTTCTTCCTCACACCCCACCACTTTAGCCGTTAAACTTGATTTTAATTTCAAACAGATGAAACAAGGAAAAATACAAATCAAATATAAAAACATCAACCCAACAAACTTGCTTCTAATTCCAAATAACAACTGGCAAGAAAAACACAAATTCAATCGAAAAAAATATAAGCTAAAGAAAACAATGTCGGGGGGTGCGCTCTCTCTCGCTTCTCTCCAAAATTCAAATCCATACTCTCCAAAATCTGCCTCTCTTCAATTCATAATCTTATTGCATTGATTTGTCTCTGTTACATTTTTCGATCATTTTTATCTTAATTTTCTTTTTAAAAATCGCATGCCACTATTTTTTCTTTTTACTCTTTTGTGAAACAATTTGCACTTTTTGTTGTTGTTGTAATCTTTTTTTATTTTGGGGTTGTTTGAAAATTGAGAGTAAAGGAATATGGGAAATGAATTGGGTAAGTTGCTTGATTGGGGGGTGTTGGGGTGGGGACAACAACGTTGGGGGTGCGGGGAGGAAGGGGGAGTTGGGGGGTTTGTGGGGTGGGGGGAGGTTTTTTTTAATATATATATATATATATATATATTATTTAAAAAAATAATTTATTTATGTGGCTTTGACGTGGATCCGATGTGGCTACGACATGGATCCAACGTGGCGCGAGTGTGATGTACTCTCCATAGTGAGAGTGGTATAATTTTTTTTAGGGTGGTAAAAAATTCATTTAAAAGTTGTTTAGGAGGGTAAATAATTATAGGTTAAGTTTGAATGGCTAAAGTGAGTTTTCGTTGCAACTTCAGGGGGGAAAACTTGTTTTTTCTCTACGTAAAATTGTAAATTTTTTAATATATGTTCAAAACTTCAAGTATTATTATATTAAGTAGTATACATTGTAATCTTATATGTATATATGTGTGTATATTTTCTAAAGTACTATAACATGTAATGTATATATCTTTCAACTTTTAAGTGGTATTTTAAGTAGTATATATTCTACATATATGTGTATATATCATCTATAAACTCTAGAGTAGTATATATTTAATGTATAGATGTATATATGTTTTCTAAAGTAGTATAATATGTAATGCATATATGTTATATGTGTATATATTTTCTATATACTCTAAAGTA
>NW_025856682.1:0-3136 GCF_002878395.1 Capsicum annuum
AAATGCCTCAAGATCCTCGGAGAGATTTATTAAACCGAGGCTTATGTTGTTGTTAACTTCTCTCGCCCAAAGAACATTATGTACAAACCAAACCAAGCACAATGATTGCTTGTGCTTCTTTGAAAGTCCTTTACCTTTCAACGCTTCAATCAGATTTTTGTTTTTGAAGCTTGGACCAACAATGGACACCAGGTCATCACGATCACCCGACTTGCCTTTTCCTTTTTTGGGTGTGCGGGGTGATTTTTTTTGGGTCAGAGTAGGTATAACTTGAGAAAGAGAAGGAGGATAACATTTTAGTTCGGTAACTATGGAAAACTCCTCCCAACCAAAACAAACAGGCATGCCACAGTAATTTATTCACACCTCATCCATCTTATCTTTATTTTCATACATAAACCTGCGCTTGAGAAGATCATATACCATTTTTATCTGGAAACAAGCATTGTTGTCCTCCGGCAAATCAAGATATTTCCCAAAGTAGCTTTCCCTGAAATAAGAATCCAATTTTTGTTCTCGAAGTATTTTTTTAAAGGCGTCGAAAGATTTTGCCATGAATGACTTAACCACGAGATCACCCATTAAATCTGTGGCACCATCACACTGAATTCTCACAGGATAACGATCAATGCTGAAGGTTTTGACCAACTTTTCGATAGAAGGGCTATTAGCATTTGGATCATCTCTTTTGAAAGATTCCTCCTCCCCGTGTTCATTATCTTCTGCTCCTGATTGAGATAACGTTTGTAAAGTAAGCTCATAGAGTGGTGGATGTAGCTGAGCTACTGCACTTGTTCCTTTACCTGGACTTGATTCGATTTCTTTTATTTTGGGAGCCATGTTATCTTAAATTAACAGGAACATAATATAGATTATAATTGATTAATGTATAACAGTAATATAATAGTTCCAACAGATAACTAATCTGTTGCACCAGGTATGTTATCTGTTGCAATGGATGAATAATACGTGGGAATCATAAAAACAACACTATCTGTTGCACCTGGTATTTTATTTGATGCAACACATAACTGATCCGTTGCAATGGATGAGTAATTCATTGGAAATAATAAAAATAGATCACTAATCTGTTACACCAGGTATTTTATCTATTGCAACATATAACCGACCTATTGCAACGGATGAGTAAACCGTTGGAAAGAATAAAAACGGATCACTAATCTATTTTACTAGGTATGTTATCTGTTACAACATATAACCGACCTGTATGAGTAAATCATTGGAAAGAATAAAAACAGTCCTAATCTGTTGTAAAATAAAGAGTAAACCGTTGGAAAGAATAAAAACAAATCACTAATTAGTTATCTATTGGATCAATATTGTTTAGATTTCTTCCAAACAGAAGAGTCGTCTGTCGCAATAGATGAATGATCTGTTAGATTATTCACCTGTTGCATCAGATTTTCATAGTTACATCAGATTTTAAAATGAAGAGTAAACCGTTGGAAAGAATAAAAATAGATCACTAATCAGTTATCTGTTGGATCAATATTGTTTAGATTTCTTTCAAATAGAAGAGTCGTCTGTCGCAAGAAATGAATGATTTGTTAGATTGTTCACCTGTTGCATCAAATTTTCATAGTTGCATCAGATTTTTAATCTGTTGTATCAGATTTTCATCTGTTGCATCATATGTTTCATCTATTACATCAGATGTTTCAACTGTTGCAATACCATTTCTACCAAGACAAACAACAAATTAACCCAGCAACACCAACATATCACACACACACATACACACTAAGAACATCAACTGTGGTAAAAAATCACCAACAAATTTGAATCAACAGTACGACAACGAGAAGAAGAAATGCAGAAATACCAGAAATTAGGATTTTCTTCAGTCCACATTTCAATACCAGAAGAGTAGTTAGCTCAAGTTCCTCTGTTTCTTCATAATTTTTTACCTGTGAAAAAGCAAATGGGAGGACGAAGAACTCGAAGTTATTGTCGCCGGAGAAGTATTCACGACGATTGACCGTTGAAAGTCGAAAAGGAACTCGCCCGACTATTTATCGCAGGAGGTTGAAGGGAGAAATTTTGCAGAACTGTTGGTAGGGAGAAGCTGGAGAGAGAGAGTGGTTGATTAGGATTGAAGAGGAGTGTGGGTTGGGTTGATTTGTATTTTTGAAAAGGTCAGAAAGTTTTGAAAATATTAATAAAGTTCACAATTAACTTAATTAAATTTCCTAATCATGTTTGACCCTATCTGTTGGTCAATGTCACCAATCCTTCATTCAAGACTTAAAAACACCTTTCCTTCAATTTTCTCTAGTCACATGACTTATTTTCACCAAAGACACGTAATTATGTTTTTTAATAGAAAAATCATAGTAAAATTTTCACCCCACTAACAAAAAAAGAACAACCCAAAACCCATCAAAAAACTTCTTCCCCCAGTTCGTATTAGTTAGTGTTGTCATAATTTGACACACCTCTTAAGAAATTACGTGATCAAAATTAAGAAGAAATTTTATTAAATTATGCACCTATTCTTTACCCCTGTTCGGATTTACTTGCCATGTTTTGACTTGACATATCTATTAAGAAAATAATAATTAGTGTAGTGACTTTATCATATTACCCCTATTAATTGATTTTTAGGGAGTAATTCTTCTTTTTGTGGACCTGGGAATATAACTACAATGAAGAAGACAAAAAACAAGTTCAAAAAATAAAATTACTTTGTAAAGAATTACCAAAATTACAATTTCCAGTTGAAAATAGAAAATTTATATATATATTAGAAGCAGATGCTAGTGAATATAGTTATGGAGGAGTACTTAAATATCGATATGAAGCAGAAAAAATAGAACACCATTGTAGTTATATTCTATATCCTTTTTTAATTTTTTCTGTAGTGGTTTTAAAGTTTCTGCTAATTTTGGAATATATTCTCTTACTTGGTTTACTAATCCTAAAAATGATTGTAATTTCTTTTTTGTATCCAATTCTTCTTTTGAATTTATTATTTTTTGTACTATATGTTGTTGCATTTTTACTCCACTTTTATCTATTTGTATTCCTAAAAATTCTATCTGGTTTTTCATAATTTCAGCTTTCTTTTCGCTTAGACTTATTCCCAATTTTTCTATTATATCTGTGAACTGTTCTA
>NW_025856683.1:0-1797 GCF_002878395.1 Capsicum annuum
TGAGTGGTCCTAATTCGGTATTCGAGGCTATGGAAAAAGTTAAGTTGATTAGGGAAAGGTTGAAAACTATGCAAAGTCGTTAGAAGTCATATGCGGATGTTAGAAGGAGAAACTTTGAGTTTGAAGTTGGTGACCTAGTGTATAAAACAATTTCACCCATGAGGGGGGTGAAGAGATTCGAAAAGAAGAGGAAGCTTAGTCCCCATCTTGTTGGTCCTTACAAAATTCTTAGCCATGTTAGTAAGGTAGCTTATGAGGTCGAGTTGCCTTATGAGTTGTCCTCTATTCATCCAATATTCCATATCTCCATGCTTAGAAAGCATATTAGCGATGCTGTGGTAGTGGATTCCTTTGTGACTGCTGACATTCAAGAAAATCTTTATTTTGATGGGATTCCTGTTGAGATTCTTGATTTCAGTGTCCAAAGAATAAGGAACAAAAAAGTTCCCTTGGTCAAGGTGTTGTGGCGAAACCAATCTGTTGAGGGTGCAACTTAGGAAGCTGAGACGGATATGCGATCCAAGTAACCGCACCTATTTTCCGCAAACTTCGATCAAGACGAAGGTACCGTTCTTTCCTAAATTATGAACTTTTGATAAAAGTTGCAGCGGTTCAGCTGTAGTTTCTTGAATTTATGCATTCTATGTTGCATTCAGAGTGAGAAATGATGTGGTGATGAGTCTAACGAATGGTTTCAGCTATATGCTCTATTCCCTATCTAATCTTGGCATGTCTAGCGTCATTTGAGGATGAATGTTTCCAAGGGGGGATTATGTAATACCCTGGGAAATTTTTCATTGAAATTTTGTGCGTAAACGTGTTGGGTTCTATCTTCTAAAATGAATTATAAATTTTTCTTGTAGAATGTCTTATATTCTGACCCACCATTGCGTAGAGTATCGAATAATATTTTCAACAATATGTGGATATCTAAAAAGGTCACCCAAGCGACGAGTTATGAACATTCCGATTGAACTGTGAATAGTAGTAAACAGTAAAACATGCAGGAAAAAGTACCGAGGCCTAGCGTATTTGTTCTCAAACTTTAAATGATCATAACTCCTTGTACATATTGATTTGGGTGATCTACTATATATCAACGGAAATCTCTGCGAGTCCTCTTTCCAATGAAATTGGTTTCATCCAATTTTTCTATCAAAGCAAAGAGTTATAGTCTATCTACTTCAGCCTATCAAAAGTGAATTTTTGGTTCAACTTCAAACAAACATAAGTCCTCGTACACAATGATCTAGGTGAGATATTATATATCAACGGAAAGATATGAGAGTCCTCTTTCTAATAAAATTGGTTTCATCCAATTTGTATATCGAAATAAAATGTTATGGTTGATCTACTTTAGACTATCAAAATAGTCCACCAAAGGATAGATTCGAGAATTATTTGATTTTTAGGGGCGTTTTGGTCATTCTCCCTCACTCAAAATCCGTCCAAACCCTATCTTAAAGTCTATTAGAAGCATTATATGTTATATTTTATCAAATTCCCTCAAAAAGAAAACCCTAAGCTCCTACATCCAACTTTAAGAACCTCCAAAGTTCACCATTAATTCTGCAAATTTATTCAAGATTCCAAGTTCCTAGTTCAAGAACTCCAAGAACCATCATTCAAAGGTACGATTAACATCTGAAAAATTAGTATCGATCTAAAGTTCATCATTCAAGGTATATGGGATTTCTCAACAAGAACTCTCTTTTGTTCTTGTGCTCAAAAGTAATTTTCTTTAAAAAAACATGATTTTTATTTGATTTTTTATGAATTTGAAGCATGAACCCATAT
>NW_025856684.1:0-2940 GCF_002878395.1 Capsicum annuum
AATATGTATGATGGAGCAAAGACTCGAGTGAGAATGATGGTTGGAGATTCAGAGAACTTTCTCTTCTTGATAGGGTTGCACCAGGGATCAACTCTTAGTCCATTTTTATTCTCCGTTGTAATGGATGTATTGATGTTTATTCATGTGGAGGTAGCTTGATGTATGTTATTTACAGATGATGTAGAGGTACCTTGATGTATGTTATTTATAGATGATGTAGTTCTAAAAAATGAGACTCGGGGAGGTGTTAATGGTAAGTTGGAGGTTTGGATACAAACCCTATAGTCTAAAATATTTATATTGAGAAGGACCAATACAGAATACTTAAAGTGCAAGTTCAGTGAGTTGACGCATGAGATGGGTGTGGTAGTGAAGTTAAATTCCCAATCCATTCGAAAGAAAGTTATTGTCAAGTATCTTAGGTCTATGATCTAAGAAAATAAAGAAATCGATGAGAATGTCACATACCGTATTGACATAGGGTGGATGTAATGAAGACTCATTTCTAGATTCTTGTGTGATAAGAAGGTGCACCCTAAATTAAAAGACAAGTTCTACGAAATGATAGTCCGACCAGTTGTGTTGTCTGAAGTCTGAAGCAGAGTGTTGGCTTTTAAAGTAGTGTGAATGAAAAATGAATAGGAGTTTTTTTTTGGAAAGACACCAAGAGAAAGGATGCAATTTGAATAAACACCTTTCACTTTGGATGGTTATAGCCTTTCTAATGGGTTATGACTTTTTCGAAGAGTTACACCTTTTCCGAAGAGTTGCACCTTTATGAAGAGGTGCACCTTTCTGAATCATTGCTTCTCTTCATGAAGCAACACCATGTTGGCTATAAATACCTAAATTTTTTGTCAGGTAAAGAAAAAATTTTGAATTGAAAAATAATATTCTTCTTCTTCTGAAAACTCACATGTGATCATCAAATCAATGAATGTGTTCGGAGTTTCAGAAAATTTGAGGTACCGTTCTTTCTAGAAAAAGAATTATTTTATATTGGGAAGAAAGATTCCATAACCTCGGGTACTTAAGAGGAATAAATCCCTTAAGGACATATCTTGCATTCGGTGGACAAGATTCTACAATTTTCTGCTTCATCTTTTTTTCTTAAAGTTGATTTTACTATTTTTCCAAAAAATAGTTTGAACTTCATATTGATAGTTCTTCAAATGTTGGAACTTACATTTGAAGTTCTTGAAACTTCATTTTGATAGTTCATAAGTTGGTTGAACTTGTGTTGAAGTTCTTAACATTTGATTTTTTTCAAGAAAATAGTATGAACTTCATATTTGATTGCTCACAAGTTGTGTTGAACTTATTGTTGAAGTTCAAAGTTGAATATATAGAGTTAATTTCATTTGATTGTTCTTATATTAATTTGAACATGTGTTTGAAGTTATTGTTAAATAAATACAGATTTTACTGATTAAACTTGAAAAAAATAACAATCTTTAGGAATTTATTGAAAAAAAATATTGTTTGTTCTTGTTTGGTGAAATTTTATTTCACCGCCAAGTACTTTTGTAATTTGTATTGAGAGTAATCTTGTAATGACTAAAGTTTTGTGATCTTCAACTCTCTTGGTTGGAAGAATATAAAAACTTTACTAAGAAATCAATGTGAGAATTCAGTTTGAAGAATATAAAAACTTCATCGATTCATTGAACTCTCTGTACTTTTGTGTTTCTGGATAATAAAACATTTGTCTTTCTACTCTATTTTAACTTAATATTGATTTGAAGATATAAAAACATCATCATGAGGTAAATTTCATTTAGTTGATGATTAGAAGTTTTGGGTTCGAAATCGAGAGGACGTCATACGGAAGCTATTAGTTGCAAACTATGAGACGATAAATAAGACGACAACAAAAAACAATACTAAAAATATAATTTTATTATATGATTTGGACAATTTACCTACTGTAACGCCCCGAAAAACGGGTCCCGGAGCGTCACACGGTGCTTGAGGCTACGAGTAGCCCCAAGCTAACCCTTTGAGCCATTTTCATTCAGTTCAACACAAATCAATGGGGTTTCCATAAATAACCCTCAAATATCAACAGAGTAATCATCATCCAAGAATAAATTTTTTTTAGAAAGATAACAAAATACGATTTATTAGTCAACTCCCAACATCTATACTAGTCTGACAAGTCTCTAAGAAAATCAATAAAACCAGTGAGCCATTGAGACATGCCCCATCTGACTCATACTCAGTTATCAAATGTAAATAATTTTGTGAAACCAAAATCAGACATCACGTCCAAGGAATATGAGGACTCACCATAACAGAGGATGTAGAACATCATGTTCGAAGAATCACTATCGAACCTGGAACTGAGCACCTGAACCTAAATTCAGAGAAAATGCAGCCCACATCCGAAGATGTGGGTCAGTATCATGGAAAGGAACCGAGTATATAGGGGTGTATGCAGTTGTATAAACATCATCATCATAAATATTTATAAGAAATATGCAGGATGTATGAAAGACTCACATAGCCCGAAAAAAATCATCATAATCATGAGAGGATGAAATAAGTACAATAACACATGTGAGTCATCATATAATTTGTCAATCACTTTCAGTTCGTCAAGAATATCAATAATCATAATGTAAATATCATTTAAATCTTTCGAAAGAATAACTTTCACAATTCCACTTTCAAATTACTTCACCATTCACCATAGACATAAGGAAACACACACACACTGGGAGATCCTATAACCGACATAAAACATGTGAGCTACATGGAGTCCAACGTACACCCCACGTTGGGGAGAGCCGTCCTATCTTGTCACTGGAGTAGGACTATCGATATCAAATCCACACAAAGTAGTGATCACTATATAAATCAACCTCAGGCTCACTCCTATGGGGGCACGTAGTTCTAGGAAAGTAAGGTCGCTTTATACCTCCCACTCGGTGCTAAAGA
>NW_025856685.1:0-2899 GCF_002878395.1 Capsicum annuum
TGAAACTTCTTGATCTAATTAGTTGAATCTGATTGATTGCATAGATGAAAGATAATTATAGCTGGATATATCTCTGGAACCATGATAGTAGAATGGGAATTAGGGAGGAATTTTTTGAGGGTGTAAAAAGATTTGTTGAACATGCTAAGACACTTGATCTTTGGACATGTTTTCGGGTAATTCATTGTCCTTGTGTTAGATGTGATGGTATAAAATTGTACGTGAAGAAGATGTAAAGGAACATCTTTATAGAAAGGGGTTTCACAAGGACTTTTTAAGATTGTGTATATTCATGTTGATGTTGCGTAAAATAACTTTGTTGCTAGAGAAAGTAGTAGTTCTGTAGGGCATAATGAATATCAACGTACTAGAATGACAGAAATGGTGCATGATACATTTGGGATGTACCACGGGGTTGACTTTAGGGAAAATGTTAAAGATGTTCCCAATAGCGAAGCGGGCAATTTCTACGAAGAATTGCTGGCTGCTAGTCATCTTTTTTTTATGGGTGTTCGTACTCTTGTTTGTCTATTGTTGTTTGATTATTAAGTATTAATCTAACTGAAATATTGTGGAAGGAGGAATGGACTCAATTATAGACTTGATTAAAGAGTTAGTTCACCTCGACTTGGAGGTTCCTAATTCTTTCTATAAGGCAAAAAGATTGGTGTCAAAGTTTGGTGTCTCCTCAGTTAGAATCGATTGTTGTGACAATGGCTGCATGTTATACTTTATGGGAGATGCTAACCTAGAGTTCTGTAAGTTTTGTCAGCACCCTAGATATAAGCGTGGTTCTATTGAGAAGCAAATTGCTATTAAGGCAATGCATTATTTACCTCTTATACCGAGGTTGAAGAGGTTGTATTCTTCCTACAGCTCAGCTCCTCATATGAGATGGCATAGTAAAAATAGAAGGGTCCCTAGTGTTATGTGTTATCCATCTGATGGGGAGGCTTGGAAGAATTTTAATGCAACTTATCCAAATTTTGCAGCTGAGCCACAAAACATTCAATTGGGATTATGTACGAATGAGTTCTCTCCTTTTTCAGTTGGTGGTGCGCCATATTCATGTTGGCCTGTATTTATCACTCCTTATAATCTTTCTCCTGAAATGTTGATGACTAGTCCCTATATATTTCTAAATTGTGTTATTCCTGCCCCACATAATCCAAAAAACGGAATGGATATGTACTTGCAAGCTTTGATAGATGAACTTTAGATTTTATGGCATGAGGGGGTTGAAATATGGGACATCTCTCTTAAACAGAATTTCAATATGCGTGCATATCTAATGTGGACTGTTAACAATTTTCCTACTTATGGAATATTGTCGGGGTGGATGACCGCTGGAAAGCTGGCTTGTCATACTGCATGGAATAAACAAAATCTTTCACATTGAGACATGGCAGGAAAAATTCATGGTTTGATTGTCATCGTTGTTTCTTTCCACCTGATCATGAATTTAGGAGTCTCAAAAATGCCTTAAGAAGGAATAGAAGGGAACATGATGGTCCCCCTCTAATATTGTCTGGTCTCGACATCTGGGAAATAGTTCAGGATTTGCCTAAAGCCAGTGAGGAACGATTGTATAGGCTTGATCGATATGGCATTTCGCATAACTGGACTAACCAAAGTATATTTTGGGAGCTAGAATATTGGCCAGGTAATTTACTTAGAAATAATATTGATGCCATGCATACTGAGAAGAACTACTTTACCAACTTATTCAACACAATTATGGATGTCACCGGCAAAACAAAGGATAATCCTAAGGCCAGACTTGACTTACCAGAATATTGTAACCGCAGAGAATTACACTTACAGCAGGGGCCCAATGGCAATGTTCTTAAGCCCAAGGCTAGGTTTACATTCAAGTTGGACCAAAAGCGTCAAATATGCCTCAAATTTGGGAAAGAGGGTTGATATGACACAAGGAATCTTACATGGAATGAAAAACCATGATTGCCATGTTTTCATGGAGCAGTTACTTCCAATTGCTTTTATTGGTTTACCTGAAAACATATAGAAACCAATAGCAGAGATCAGTTTGTTCATCAAAGACTTATGTGCCACCACATTAACAGAAGAAAATTTGGCACAAATGGAAAGTAATATTGTTGTTATCACCAATAAGCTAAAGAAGATTTTCCCACCAACGTTCTTCGATGTGATGGAACATCTTCCCATTCACCTTATGCACGAAGCTTGGCTAGGCGGCCCAATTCAAACTAGGTGGATGTATCCATTTGAATGATAAGCATTTGCAACATATTTAAATGCATACATTTTTTGTTAAATATAGTAAACATCTAACCTTAAGATTGTACAGGGCAATTAGAAAATTGAAAAGAGGTCCCAAAACAAACATAGGGTGGAAGGCTCTATTGTTGAGGCATATCTTGCAAGAGAAACTTCTCAATTTTGTTCATACTACTTACTTGATGAATTTGCTTGTTCAATAAACCAACCGAATCATCATCACGACGATGTGAATGAGCCTCATTTGCAACTGATATCAATTTTCAATCAATCTGGCTGTAAGTCTAAAAAAATCATACCTCGCTAGCTCACTCCCATGGAGCGGAAATCAGCAACTTTGTATATCTTGCTGAATTGCCCCGAAATTGAGCCCTTTCTGAAGTAAGGAGATTCAAATTTTAACATATCTTTTTTGTTTACTCATTCCCTTAAAGAAACTAATTTTGTATCCCATGTTGGCTATTCAGTTTATTTAAGACTCGATTCTACGAAAATCAGGTGTATGCATCCTTTGTATCATGGTTTAAAAATGAGGTTCATCAGTGTATTAATGTTTCTACAAAGTTTAAACATTTAAACATTCGTCAACTAAAATATATATATATATATATATATGTATGATATTTTTAGGCACACCATT
>NW_025856686.1:0-4318 GCF_002878395.1 Capsicum annuum
TGATCTACATATATGTCTATGTGCTACATTACCTCATAATGTAGGTAAAAGTTGTAGCGCATATACCATATTCAATCAGTCTGCAGCTTCTAGTCAGCAGGTGATGAGTCTTTTTATTCACGGGCTCAAGTCAGTTATATAGCTTGATAAGTATTGTATTTTTTTTATTCAATCGTATTAAGTTGGGATAGTTGGGAGTCATGACCCGGCTACCTATAGTCAGTACTAGTAGAGGCTTCATAGACAGTCAGTGGTTTTAATGTATTTAATTTCAGTTTTGTTATTAAAAGAAGAGTAGTAATCTTGTAAATTTAGATTTGTATTGATCGAGTTCAAATAAGTTTTATGTTTCCACTGTTTTTGTTCAGATTTATGTATTTTATTCAGTTGCTTGTAAGTATGCCAGTAGAAGGGTTAGCTTGGGATCACTTGTGACCCTAAGCACCATCTGATGTCTTGGGACCCATTTTTGGGGTGTTACAAACTTGGTATCAGAGCACAAGGTTCAAGTGTCCTAGGGTGTCTGTGAAGCCGTGTCTAGCAGATTCTTGTGAAATGGTATGAAGACATCTGTACTTTTCTTTGAGAGGCTACACGACATTTAGGTAATGTTTCCATTCTTTCATGTCTCAAATTGTGCTATAGAAATGGTCTCTAAGAAACTTATACGGATTTTCATCTTACTCTATTCGGGCCATCTCTACCTTATTTTCAAGGTATTAGAAATAATCAAGCCTAAACCTTTACTGCTAGGACTTTCTCAAATAGTCTTCTCAGATAGTAATGGGATTATAAGGAGGCTAGAAAGTATCCCATCAGTGCTTTTAAGTTCCAAAGTTTGAAGAGCTTTATTCATGTTCATGGAAAGTCGTGCACTAAGACCAAGTCAAGTGTGCTTTCAAATTCCTCCTCAGAATCCATAATGATAATCTATACTTCTCTATCTATGTACTGTTCTTAAGGTAACATGATTATCAAGTTCCAATTCCCTCCCCTAATAATGCTCTCAGACTTGTTAGCAAGATGTTTCTGAAGTCTCACAAAGAGGCATGAGAGGAGCCTTCTAGTGTGTTATAAGTCCTTCAATCTTAAAGTTATGTCCTCATTCTTATGAGCCATTCAGTTTAGACAGAGAAAGATGTGTATTCTTAGATCATTGAATATTGTGTGTCAAGTTTCCATCTCTTGTAATCTTGTTATTATTGTGTTGTTGAACTTTAAAGTCTAGTGAAGTTGTGTGGGGCTCTTTCGATTCACTAGCATAGCTGCTTTATTACTCATCACATTTTCTTGTTCAAAACATAAAATAAAAGTCTAGTGAAGCCGTGTGAGGCCTATTTCAATTCACTAGCAATTTGTTATTTATCTTGTTGTTCTTGTGTTGGTTCGACCTACGGTTTTAGAGTTGTAGTGATGAGAAAAATAGTTAGGGCAATTTATTGAATATATGTATAGCTGAATCCTTTTGCATAAGACTGAGTTAGTAATAAACTGATATGTCCTTGTGTGTTAATTTAGTAGAAAATAGAGAAGGCGTCATTAGTTAAGGTGAATAGTTGTTGATTGGAGTATGCAAAGAGTTGTTGACTGTGTTTGTTGTGCAAGAAAAGTATAGCTTATTGATGAAGGTACTTGGTGGAGGAGTGTTATTAATTTAGGCATCCCTGAGATTGCCAGGGGGAGCTTAGTTGAGACTTATAGAGCTATGAACTAAGTTTAGCGGTATAAAAAGGGTAGATAGTAATGATATGTAGAAGGAGTATGTGTTAATGGATTTTAAATAAGATATATCATAGGATTGAGATTGATCCTTACTTTTATGAAGTTTTTGCGGACTAATGTTGTCAGGTGTTTGGCATGTAAGAATATTGTGTGAAGTTGTGGTTCATTATAGCTAGAACTAGATGCTAAGTTTGAACAGTAGATGGTCATCAAAGTAGATGAAATGATTTCTTGGTTAGTGATACTAGTTATATAGAACGGATCTAGTAGGCTTGAATAGTGTATGCAAGAAGTTTGAGTTCAGTTATCTGTAATTAAGTATGATGCTATATGTATAGTGAATAAGTATGCCCAAGGTGATATTGGATTGCATTATTTCCAAGGTTATTACGTGTTGTGTGTGATTAATAGTACCGTTGAGTTTCTAAGTAGAAGGAAACTAGTTATATATATATATATATATATATAATGTTCTTAATAGCTAAGCTAAGGAGTTATGGGTAGATAATGTTGAGACTTTTTGGTGTGATCTTGATTCTCATGGTTTAGAAATACAAGTTTAGAGAGGTGATATTAGTAAGCTATGACACGGGTAGTTTGGTTTATTAAAGATTGATGATGTCCACGTTAAGTGTTAGAATCTAAGTTTGAATCCTTGAAGATTGAGCGAACAGAAGTAAGAGTTGAAGCTCTAGGTGGTGTGAAATAAAGATCTGGTGATACCATGAAGATTCTAAGTTAGTGAGTATAAGTTGTTATATGATGACTTTTGAGGCTATAGAAATCTAAGAGTTGAATCTCAGAAGGAGGTACTAGCATTGGGAGTTGCACGTTAAGATACAGTCCTTCACGGTAAGTTTAGTTTTATGTGTATTGATTTTACGCCAGACTCTAGAGTAAAGTGATTGCAGTTTATGTTAGAGTTTATATAGTGGTTCACAGACTTACAGTAATGGCTTAAAGCTAAGGGGGAGATGATAGGGTAAGTAACTTAGTCAGACTTCTAGATTCTAGTAGTGATGATGAATACTTGTGCGGATGGATGTATTGTGCATTAAGTGAGATCCTAGTAGAAGGTTGAATATAGTTGTTGAAGTGGAATGTATAGTTTGAGTTAACCCGTTTAGCTAGTAATTCAGTCTAGCAGCCATACAGACAAGTTTCTATGGTTTTCAATATTCCCATCTAGTCATATCATTCTAAGAGGAAATTTGCTCACTTCGTGTACCTTGTGAATTCAGCTCAGTTTATGCGCCATTTTCAGAATCTAGATGATCAATCATGATTCAAATCGTAAGCTTCCCGTTAATCATCTCAGTCTTATTTTCTAGTATTTTAATCAAATCAGTATCATTCGGGGATGAACGATCCCAAGGGGGAGATATTGTAATACCTCAAGTTTTCCATGTCATAAACCTCTCATTTATTTTCTCATGAAATCAGATCCAGCCTAAAGTAATGGTTACTCATAAGTGGACGCCCTTGTTTCTATATCAGCTATATAGCTATTTTCAAGAGAATTCATGTACTCGCAGATCAGTGCAGTAACTCATTATGTTTAAGACTCAGTTATTCAGACTATTTTAGTTGTGCATGATAGCTTATAACCTCAGATTCCTCAGTATTTTTAGCTTAATTATCCACATTTGAGGAAGAATGTTCCCAAGGGAGAGATATTATAACAGCCCGTGTTTTTTCTAGCTTAAAATTCATTCCTAGAATGTTAAGAGTGTGCTTCAAAAATGAATAACCTTAATTTCATATGAAATTTTCCAGATTTAGACCTTCCATTGTGTAGGAAATTGAATAAGCTTTCCATCGATATCAAATTCGCTCAAATCCGACACTCAGTGAAGAAGTTAGAGCATTGTTAGTAGAGCAATGTTCCACCTGGGCACTCACTGCATCGCGGTGGATGCAAAAATGGTAATCATCACATTCCAGTGGACCTCCATGATATTGGCGCATCACAGAGAGGTACAAATTCTCAATTGTTAATTTCTAGTAATGCAACGTGATAGCACCGCATTGCGCCAGAGTGCAAATTCGTACATGTCCTTTTCCAGTAGATTAAGAAGATTTCAATGCGCCACGGTGAGGGTGTAATTGTTGTACTCTTGATCCATAATTCGAATTCTTGTGTCATGACTTTAATCTTAAGTATGTGAAATCCTTATTAGGTGAATAATGTTCATAGAAGTCACTTAGAGCCAAGTGGAGCTAAGAACATTAGATTCGACCAAAATTTGACATTTAATCCTACAAGGGTCTACTTTAAATGTGTAAAACATTATATATACTTGTAATTTTCCATTCCAAGACCAACCAAATTGTAGATAATTGAATTAGCTTTCTGACGATACCAATTTCTCAAAAATGCGATATCCAAGCGAAAAGTTAAAGCCATTTTAGTGTGAGACGGTGAGCTGCCGCGATGGTAGCACATTGTGCTAAAGGACAAAATCGGGATGCGGGTTACAAATTTCTGCTTTAAGTAATAATGGGCAATGGGGTCTTTTCCTAACTCAATCCAGGTCGTAAAAACACGATGTAAGACTTCAAATGGGGCATTATTTGCCCCCATTCTCCAATTTTT
>NW_025856687.1:0-1118 GCF_002878395.1 Capsicum annuum
TGTATGCAATTAGTTAAATAATATCATCAATCTTTATAGAAATCATGTATGCTGATATAAATAACTCACATAGCTTGTGCAAAAACTAAACTCTAAATCTCATAAATCATGAATAAGGAAGTATGTAATACAAATCTCATGAGTCATTACACCTTACTCTAAAATATGTATCTTTTCTTGTCCTCAAATCTTGTCAACTGGAGGAAATCGTAAAACAATAACTTTCAGAACATAAACTTTAATCTTATGAAAATAAGGACTTCTTTTGAAACATAAGAATTATAGCACTTTAGGAAACTTAGGACTTGGGACTCAAAGACTTGAGATCTTTAAGACTGTAACACTTTTAGAGACTTTGGGACTTAAAACTTCAGAAATCTTAAAATATTAGCATTTCAAAATATATACTAAGACTTTAAATCTATAAACTATTTAAGGAGCAGAGGTCTTCTTTGGGAGGTTTTTCTAACCGACATAAACTATGTGATCTAACATGGAGTCCAACGTCTTGCCCACATTGGGGTGAGCTATTCTACCCTTGCCATCAGAATAAAACCTTAACTTTTAGTGATCACTATCTCGGCCTCGGGCCCCTAAATCTCAGCGTGATCGGCCTCGGGCCCATAAATCTCAGTTCTATGGTGGGACGTAGTTCCAGGGAAGTAGGATGCGCTAATCAACACTTCCCGCTCAGTGCTAAATACTACTCCCATACTTAGGCTTAGAACTTTTAGGAAATCCACCTTAAAGTAACTCAAAGTTATATAATAAAGACCAAACTCATATCTGGAATCTATAATAAACTCTTAAAAGTGGATTGCAAAAATCAACTGAGGATCCAAAGATCGAATACTATTATATAACTCAAAATATGCAAATCTCAGGGTGCTTAAAGCACAAGTTCTTGAAATATCAATACTAAAATTAGGGCCTAATAACCCATGTCTCAAACTCATGTAAAATCATTGTATTTATTCTTGTTAATGCACTCAATAATAATATAACTCAAAATCTGAAAATTTCTACAATAGGCATGAAAATTAGAGAACAAATATGAAACTTATCTTCAAAATCTCTCAAAAATCATAATCTTGTAAATAGTGATAAAAGGTATAAAT
>NW_025856688.1:0-2757 GCF_002878395.1 Capsicum annuum
ATCTTATCTAAATAATCTCTACTTAGTCAAATATTTCACAAAATCATTCCATCATATCTCTAGTTTATATCGAAAATCCTTTCTCATTTTTTTTTCTTATCTCAATTCAAATGCTTTAAAAATTAACACTCACTCTTTTAGTTTATATCAAAATTCTCACATATCTTAGCTTCATCAGTTTGTATTAAATTTTCTACAATCTCACATCTTCGTAATTTATCAAAATATTTTTCTGTCTTTATTATTCTCACGCATAAACACACACTTTCTACTCATATTTAATACTTTTACTCTATATCAAAGAGCGTTTGCTCTTTTTTTTCTTACTCTCTCTTTTTTATTTTTTTTCATATTCTCTCTTTTTAATTTTTTTCTTACCCTCTTTTCAACAACAACAACAACAAACCCAGTGTATTCCCACTTAGTGGGGTCTGGGGGGGTAAGATGTACGCAGTCCATACCTCTACCTCTGATGAAGGCATTCCTCATCGACGCCGGCGTCGCATGAGCCCGGCCTGGCCGCGAGGGCGCGGACGGATTCAAGGCGAGCGCGACCGTCGTTTCTTACCCTCTTTTCTATTTATTTATTTTTTTACTCTCTCTTTTCTATTGTTTCTTACTCGCTTTTCTGTTTTCTTCCATCAATCTTTTTTCTATTTATCTAGTTAAACATAAAGTGATGGATGATTATAATGATATATTTTATGAGCTAGAATCACTTTTTAAAGGTGATAAATGGGATCATCGCGAGACTTCACCAGATAAAATTTACAATAACGATGGTGCGCGATCTGATATGAATGAACAAAAAATAGAGAAAAAAGCTGATGAAGATGATCAAAAAATGGTCATACAAGAAAATGAGGCACAAATACAAAAAGATAAGGTTGATTTAAAGATCTGAAAAATAATTATAACAATCTTTATCTTAGTTTTTGTTTCATCATAGATTTTGTGTGAAATTTAAAAAATTAAGTTTTTACAAGAGTAATAAAATTAGCTGAAAAAGTACTAAAAAAGTGCTAGTGACAGCGGGATTCTGTAGGTGATAAGAAGCTTAAAAAATGAATCTTTTTTTTTGTAATCCTTTTTGAAACTTGAAATTGTGTTTAGATATGTACTTATTCATGAAAAAATTAAAATTTTATGAGTAGAAGTCCCAAAAACTTATATGAAATAATTTTTAAAACTTGAAAGATATTTGAAGACAAATTTACAAAATTTGATTTAAACAATCTCTAGTCAAATTTTTCACAAAACCATTCTGGCACATTTCTAGTTGATATCGAACGCCCCTTTTTCTAGCTTATATCGAACACCCCTTTTTCTAGTTTATATCGAACAACCCTTTCTCCTTTTTAATCTTTTCTATATCAATTTAAACACCTCAAAACAAGCACTCACACTCTTTTCGTTTTTATCGAAATTCTCACAATCTCACATCCTCTTCTATTTGAATAAAATTTTTTTACAATCTCACGTTTTCATCTATTTGTGTCGAAATATTTTTCTTTTTTTCTTTTTGCTATTCTCATCTATGAACAAAGAGTTTCTAGTCATCTTTTAACATCTTTACTTTATATTAAAGTGTTTGCTCTTTTTCCTTTTTTAACTCTCTTTTTGCTTTTTATAAATAATTTTTTCCCCTCTATTTAACTAGCTAAATACACAGTGATGAATGATTATCATGATATATTTAATAAGCTAAATTCACTTTTTAAAGTTGATGAATTGGATCATCGCGATACTTCAACTGATAAAATCTACAAAGACTATGGTGCATGATCTTATGTGGATGAACAAAAAGTAGAGAATGAAACTAATGAATATGACCGAAAAATAGTCATACGAAAAGATGGTGCATAAATACAAAAAGGTGACACTGATTTAAAAATCTAAAAAATAATTATAACCCTCTTTATTTTAGTTTCCGTCTCATTATAGATTTTGAAGTGAAGTTTAAAACTTCACGTTTTTACAACAAGATAATAATATTAGCTGAAGAAATACTAAAAATTGTGCTAGTGTCAGTGGACTTTACAGGTGATAAGAAGCTTAAATAATGAAGTCCTTTGTTTTGTAATTCTTTTTGTAACTTAAAATATGTTTGGATATGCATTTATTTGTGAAAAAAACAAAATTTTATGAGTAAAGTCTCAAAAACTTAAATGAAATAATTTTGGAACTTGAAATATTTTTAAAGATAAATTTATAAAATCGAATTTAAATAATCTCTAGTCAAATATTTCATATAAATCATCCCGCCACATTTTTTATTTATATCAAAAGCCCCTTGTTCTTTTTTTTTTTTTTGTTACTTTTCTTATCTCAAATCGAGCACTTCAAAAATTAACTCTCTCACTTTTTTAGTTTCTATCGAAATCTCACAATCTCACATGTTCTTCAGATGGTATCAAAATTTCTACAATCTCATGTCTTTATCTATTTCTATTGAAATATTTTAGTTTTTATTTTTTTGTTATTCTCACATACAAACATACATTTTCTACTCATTGTAACATCTTTGCTCTATATTAAAGAGTGTTCGCTCTTATTTTTCTTACTCTCTTTTCAACCTTTTTTCTTTATTTTTTTCTCTATTTATGAGCTAGATCCACTAAATGCAAAGTGATAGGTGATTATTATGATATATTTTATGAGCAAGATTCACTTTTTGAAGGTAATGAAAGTGACCATCGCAAGACTTCAACTGATAAACTCAAAAATGATGGTGCGCGATCTTATATGAATGAACAA
>NW_025856689.1:0-2145 GCF_002878395.1 Capsicum annuum
TGTTCCTTTTCTGGATAGGTTCTTCCCACTGGAGTTGAGAGAAGCAAAAGTTTTAGAATTTATTAATCTGTAGTAGGGCAACATAACAGTATAATAGTATTCTCTCAAGTTTACTCAGCTAGCCAGATATACCCCTCATATAGTAGCGGGTAGCAGATCTAAGATGAGTAAGTTTGTGTCAGAGGTATCTAGCATTGTTGTCAAAGAGTATAGGACCACAATTATGATTAAGGAGATGGACATATCTAGTCTCACGATCCATGCTCAGTAGATAGAGGAGGCTAAGAATAAAGATAAAGAGAGGGATAAAAAGAGAGCTAGAACAGGTAGCTTCAGCTTCACCTAGCCTAAGTCAGAGGGTGAGAATAATTCTTAGTTTTGCCTGAAATCCTCAGTTCCAGCTCCATCCTCAGTTAGTACCCAGTGCCAAAATTCAGAGATGGCAATAGAGATAGGGAATCAGGCCTTAAACCCCAGGGTAGTGTTAGCAGTGCCCAAACAAATCCTCTATGCCAGAAATATGGAAAAAACCACCAGGGTATCTACAGATCTAGTAGTGATGTGTGTTTAGGATATGGCAATCCAGGACATAAGGTCAGACAGTGTCCTCAGGTGGGTTCAAAGAGTCAGTATAACCATTCCTCATCTCAGTTTGATCGCCTGAATCAGGAGAGCATTACTTCCAGTGCCACCAGTGGGCAACACCCAAATAGACTCTATACTCTTCAGTCCCAACAGAATTAGAAGAGTTTTCCTGATGTGGTCACTGGTATGTTACAAGTTTATCATTTGCATGTTTATGCTTTGCTAGATCCATGAGCTTCATTGTATTTTGTTACTCCTTATATAGCTATTGACTTTAGAGTCAGCCCTGAAATCCTAGCTGAGCCTTTCTTAGTCTCTACCACAATGGGTAAGTTTATCATAGCCCAGTAGGTATACATGAACTGTTCTATTATGGTATCTCAGAAAGTCACTTCAGCAGACTTAGTTGAATTAGAGATGACTTATTTTAATGTCATTCTCGGCATGGATTGGCTTCATTCCTGCTATGCCTTAGTCAACTACAGAAATAGAATTGCCCATTTTCAGTTTCTAAATGAACCCGTCCTTGAGTGGAGGGGTAATACTTCAACACTTAGGGGTCAGCTTATTTCCTACCTAAGGGTAAGGAAAATGATATCTAAGGGATGTGTCTACTATCTCATTCTAGTCCAAGACTCTAGTTTAGAAACCCTTACTCTTGAGTTAGTATCAGTAGCATGTGAATTCCCGGATGTGTTTCCCGAAGATCTTCCTGGAGTTTCTCCCAAAAGGGAAATGAACTTCAGAATAGACCTTCTCCTAGGTACTCAACCCATGTCTATTCTTCCATACCAAATGGCACCTGTAGATCTCAGCAAATTAAAGTAATAGTTAAAGGATCTCCTAGACAAGGGATTCATCAAACCTAGTGTGTCCCCGTGGGGCGCACCAGTTTTATTCATACATAATAAAGATGGTTCTCTCAGAATATGTATTGACTACCGTCAGCTAAATAAAGTCATAGTCAAGAACAAGTATCCTCTTCCCAAAATCGATGACTTGTTTGACCAACTTTAGGGGGCTAGTTATTTTTCTAAGATAGACCTCAGATGAGACTACTATCATCTCAGAGTCAGAGAATGTGACATTTCAAAAATAGCTTTCAGAACTTGGTATGGTTACTTCAAATTCTTAGTCATGTTGTTTGGTCCTACCAATGCCCTAGCTGCCTTTATGGACTTGATAAATCATGTGTTCAAGCAATACTTGGACATGTTCGTCATAGTCTACATAGATGACATTTTTGTCTACTCTCGTAGTGAGCGTGATTATGCAGACCATCTCAGAATAGTATTACAGACTTTTAGAAATTATTAGCTATTCGCCTAATTTAGTAAGTGCAAATTTTGGCTAAGGTCAGTAGCTTTCCTCGACCATATCATTTTTGGTGATGGCATTATAGTTGATCCCCAAAAGACTAAAGCAGTAAGAAACTAGCCCAGACCCATTGCTCCATCAGATATCCAGAGTTTCTTAGGCTTGGTTAGCTATTACCAATGGTTTGTTGAGGTAGTTTCGTCTATTGTATCACTTATATCCATATTGACTCAAAAAAATATC
>NW_025856690.1:0-2688 GCF_002878395.1 Capsicum annuum
ATTTGGAGGAGAAACTAATTTTAAAATCCTTCCAAGGTGTTATCCTTTTTATGAAAGACTTGCTCTGATACCAAATAAAGAGTTGCAGTGGATTGCTTCTCAACCCTGGGATCTTTTCTCAAATGAACTCAAAAAACAATAACTAGGAGAAAGTAAAAAATGTAAATTGTGTGGAGAAAGTAAATAACAAACACAAGAGTTTTACGTGGAAACTCCTTGATCAAGGGATAAAAACCATGACCTACCTCCAGGATTTCTAAGCTTTACTATATCTAAGAAACTTCTTGAATATAGACTCCAAACCTCAGGATTAAATTCTTAATTCTTAATCTCCTAGTAATAACTCTATTACAAGGAAAAAGTACAACAACTCTACTACACCCACACATCAACTAATTCTAATTGGAAACTCAAGCTAAATGTATCATGAAAATCACATAACTCGAGATGATTATAAAAGAAAAATGTTTACACCATAAAACTTACTAACAATCATAAGCAAATGTAGGCAAAAGTTTTAAGATAACATTTACAAAGACTCAAATACAACAAGAAAATAGAATACAACTTGATGAATGATTAGTTACCTGTAGTAAAGTGGAGTCTTTGATTTTAGCTTTAGATATATATTTTGTTGTAAGAATATGGAAGCGATGATTTTCTTATTGAAGAACATGATAAATATATGGTATAACACTAGAAAATCTAGGAGAGATCCCATTGACTGAGACAAAAAGGTGGCAACAACTTTTTCACCACTTTTGTACTTTGCTCCAGTTGTGACAGTTGATTGTGATAGTGACAGGTGAGCCCAACCTGTTCCCTAAGTGATAACAACTTTTTCATCATATAATCTCCAGGAATCAGGTCCCAACATATAGTTTGTCAATTATCAAAACTAAAAACTTAACAGTATCTTAAAGGTAGAAAGTTTATAAGTATAGTCTAACTATTATTTTCTCCCACAGGTGCAAATGGATATTTATAGACCCCTTGATGTGCCATAAATAGAAATTCAGATGAATACGAAGTGTACATTATTCGGGTAAAACTGAAAAGTCAAACAAAATTAAAATATTTGATTATTTATTTGAATATTTGGTTCTTTGATTTGATTTGGTTGGAAATTTTAAATTTATTCTTTTAATTCGGACTTTGAAATATTAAAATTGGAAAAACAAAAGAAACAATATATATATATATATATATATATTTATATATTACTATCTTAGATTCATAAAGAGTTTTCACAACTTACCTTATTCTTTAACATCTCTTCAAGAGTTTTAGTCTTCCTCTATTTTCTTTTTTAATTTAGAATTATTGTGATTTTGACATCAATTGATGTAAATAAGTACCAAAAGTTATCTAGTTTTTTTTTAACATATAATTGAGTGCTTGTCTCTTGTATTGTTCAGATTTCTTGTATTATTAGTTGTTCATCATAATTTTGTTGATTTAGTTAGGCTATTCTTGATTAGTTGCACTCAATTTAGTGACTTTGGTGTACAATGATAGACTAGGTTCATTATCATTAGTCGAGGCCAGGGTCAGGGTCAGGGTCAGGGTCGAGGTTGGAGTTGGGGATGGGGGGAATAGTTGGTTTGGAATCCTCTAGGTTGAGAGTAGGTTCTTGGAATATCTTTGTCAAAAAAATTCATAGAGCTAGTGAAGATTCTCAAGAAATGGAGAATTAATATAGCTTGTCTTCAGAATACCA
Source organism: Capsicum annuum (assembly GCF_002878395.1). NCBI lineage: Eukaryota > Viridiplantae > Streptophyta > Magnoliopsida > Solanales > Solanaceae > Capsicum > Capsicum annuum. Next base: position 1,721 of record NW_025856690.1, read on the forward strand.
GATGGATAGACACTAACTCGCATATGTAGAAGGTATAAGCCGTGCTACTCAAGAGGCGTAAGAAATTAGGAATGACGTAGGAGTCTTAGTAGATGAAGAGCTTATACAAACATTCACAAGAGTAACTCATTATCAAACAGCTAGAGTAGATGACTACCATGAAAAAAGGCCATTGCATGTCTTAATTGACACTAATAATACTCACTACTTCATTATCAAGATGTGGCTAAGAGGCTATGGTGTAAAGCTAGTATAATCATGTCTCATTTAGTGAGTGTTGCAGATGGTATAAGAGTGCAAATAACTTTAGTGTGCAAGAACTTATTGCGATTATTACAGGGTACTACATTTACATATGATTTTCTGTTGCTTTCATTGGGAAATATAAATATAGTCTTAGGGGTGTAGTGGTTGAATACTTTTGAATTTTTTTTTAATTTTCAGAACAGAACTATTGAGTTCATATACAAGGGTAAGACATCATGTATTGAGAAGGGCTAACCATCCCTTGAAAGCAACATGGGCTAAAATACTGAATAGAATTGAAGGGAAAGATATTTAGTTTCTTATGGTATCATTGTGTAAGGACTGTAAAGTCATCCCGAGTGAGAATCTTTCGACCCAGCATAGGCTCTTGGTTATGGATTTGGGTATAAAGAAGAATAGAAAGAGGAGGACTAAGGAGTGTAGACCGAGAATTAAGTGAGGCGGCCTGACGCCAGTGAATGCGTGGGAGATAGGGGAGAGGTTGGCGGGAATAGGGGTGTGGGAGTGTAGGGGGGACGTGGATAGTATGTGGGACAGGGCAGCAAGGTGCATCAGGGAGAATGCAAGTGAGGTGTTGGGTGTTTCTAGGGGCTGGGTCGAGCACCGTCGGGGGGATTGGTGGTGGAATGAAGAGGTGGAGAAGAAAGTGGGGACCAAGAAAGGGGCATATGCTAAGTTGGTGGAAAGTAAGGACGAAGAGG
>NW_025856691.1:0-1028 GCF_002878395.1 Capsicum annuum
AAAAAATACATTATTTATACATGGTCAAAACTATAATATATGTATATATATAGTAGATTCGGAAACAACATCTCTACCTCTACAAGGTAGGACAAGATTTACGTACACTTCAAATCATTAAAGGGGTGAAGTTCGAATTAATCATTTTAAGGGTGAACGTGCCACCTCATTAACGAAATCTTCACCACTGCCTTTTAGTTCATTCAGTATAAATATGCACTTTTTTTTCTACAATCATAAAGCGACTTGGTGTGTTTTAATGGTAGGGGCATTCTTAAACAATGGGTTGACCAAGGAGGAGCATGAACGCGTAGAATGCATGTTTGATTTTTGATCATATGTATGAATATGGTAAAACTGAAGTACTATATATCATTATATTATTAATGTATGTATAGTTGACTTCTTAGTAAGTGAAGTACTTGTAATAGTTAGTCGGAGAATGATTTTGTTAAATACTATGGGATGCTTTTAATCGCAAATATTATATGTAGTTCTTAAATTTGTTGTCAATTTTGTATAATATAGGTATTAAATAAATTCAATTCTTTGGTTGATGAAAACAGTATTTTTATTTGAGCACAAAATTTAATCTAGTGGCAGATTGAGACTTGCCACTAATGATTAAGTAGATATGGGGCAATGGATTTTGCTATTATAAGTTTATTTTTAGCAACAAGATATAAGAGTCGCCACTAATATTTAATGGTATAGGCGTGACATTGATTGCTACTAATATAAATGTGTTGTCACTAGTGATACTAATTTTGCGGCGATAAAGGTTACTACTAATATAAAGGTTTTTGTGGCGAGGAAACAATTGTCACAGATGATAGTGATTTTGTGACAACACTTAAGTCGTCACAGATAATAGGAACGTTTTTGTGGCGAGAAATAAGTCGTAACAGATAATGGTGTTTTTGTGGCGATCCATAAGTCGTCACAGCTAATAGTATGGTTTTTGTGGCAAGAAATAAATCGTCACAAATGATGATGATTTTGCAGCGGCAAAGTCGCTGCTAATGCTA
>NW_025856692.1:0-5203 GCF_002878395.1 Capsicum annuum
ATTATATGCACTTAAAACTACTAGATAGGAATTATGAAACACTAATCCACATAAAATTTTATGAATATATTCAACCTTAACAAGCTTCACTATCTTTCTGGTCTCTATCTAATCTCTATACTAATTAAAGAAGTAACATAATATAAGTCCCCTTAATTGATAAATATCTCTCAAAGTGCTATTACATAATCTACACAACACCTTTCTGACATTATGGATACATAATCTACTATATTCGGATAAACACTATCCTTATTTCACTGTGGCTATGCTTCTAGGCTCATACTCCTAACTCTAGGTCATGATGTCTTAGGATTTTGAGAAGGGATCTAAGGGTACATATGACTTTCTCTTAATACATGATTTTTATAAATAAGAATGAAATCTTTAAAATCTTGGAACATAAGGGCACTGATGGGATCCTTTTGAACCTGTGTGCAATCTCATAATTATCTGTGGGGGGTGTTTGTGAAATCTCTATAGCTAGAAATTAAATCTTTATTGTTTCTATTACCTTATAAATAAGGTAGAGATGACATGAATGGAGCAATGTCATAATCAAAATGAGCTTCTTAGAGAACATCTCTGTTGCATGATCTGAGATATGAAAGAAGGGAAATACTTCTTAAATGCCTTGTAGCCTATCGAAGAAAAGTACAAATATCTCCATAACATTCCGCAAGACTCTACTTGAAATGACTTCATAGACACCATAGGACACTTGAACCTTGTACTCTGATTCTAAGTTTTTCACGACCTGAGACTACCTCTTAGTCATGATGCACTACTTAGAATGAAAAGTAATCCCAAGCTGACCTATGTACTAGCATGATGATAGAGCAATTAATTTAAAATGTATATAAAATCTAAACTGACTAAATGAAAGCATAATCACTGTGAAATAAGTTGTTAAATATATAATTATTCTAAGATCACAATAATAAAATATAAAAAAATGAGAAACTAAAAACTACGTACAGTGACTCTAATTGATGGCCTATGAAGACTCTACTAATATTGGCTATAGTTTGTTGGGACATGACCCCAACTATCCCTAATCAATACATAAGAATAAGAAAATAAAATATGAAAACTGTAACTAACTTGAATTCTCAAAATAAAAGAACTCATCACCTGCTGGCTGAGTAATATAAACTATCTGACATTAATGTGTGGGCTACATGTGGTACCTATATCATGAAACAATGTAGCCACAAACACTTATATGTGGTCAGTTTTATAGAATGTAATAACTATGTGAGATATTCACTAGTTATGAAATTACTTATGACATACTTTAAAACTGAGAACATAATCCATTTGCTAAAATATACATTTAAAATAAGTCTGTATACAAAAAAAACTTCAAGGTATAGTAAAATTTTGAAATCATGAGCTAAAATATTTTTGTAAATTAGGTAGTAGTAGAAACATGAATACTATAAGTAAATCTCAAGTTAGAGCTAAATATGTTTTAAAATTGTACTGAGGATCATGTATGAATACTAAGCATGAATGCGTGAACCTATAAAACAAATTTAAGACAAAGCATAGACATGTACTAAATTGATTTCAATAACTAAATAATTGATATATGGACAATCGGTCATGCAAACCTAAACTGATATAATCTGAATACTGAATTGAAATTAAAGGAGCTAACATTTAACTAACATGCCCCAATCTGATCTAATTAGGGTCCAACTTGTAACCCCAGTTAGAAGGGTATTAGTACCTTTCTAAGGGTACCAATACTAGCTATGTGGATCAATTAACATGATGTATTGAGGGACTAGGGTGTCAGCCCTCTACAGGCAGGTGACCTTTAAGAGAGTGTGAGTCCTCAATTGGCTAGTGACCTCTCATAATCTATGTTGGTAACATAGTTCTTCAACTTAGGGACTTCTACTTAAGGTCTTAGTCCTCTACTAGCGGGTGATCCTTCATCCCTAGGTTTTCTCGGTGCTAAGTCCTACTCCCAGCTAAAAGACACAGAAGCATAAACTTGTACATACACTGATAACCAATATGGTTAAGTCATGGTATTCTAAAAATAACAGTGTATGCATAATCTGAATTAATTATGAACATATAAATGGATGTATGTTTTAATTCCTAGTTATTGGGTGTTCATAACCCATAAGCTTTGAGTAATGCTAAATGAATATGGTAATATTAAAAAACAGATCATTCTATGAAATTTCATGAATAAAGCCCAAAAATTCAACAATTGATCATAATAATTACATTCATGAATCTTGAACATAAGAGGATGTCATTCTTATAGGAAAACATATATTCATGGTTTAATTATAAAATAACCTGAAGAAATTAGGGAAAACCCATATAGCTTGATCATATGCTTGAAATTTATGGTAATAACATTTAAATCATATATGAGCATGAGAATAGGATGAATGATATAATATGGGCCTAAGAATCCAGGAATAATCATTAAAAAATTCTTATGAAGTAAAATTAAACCATGGGGAATTGAATTTAAGCTTAAAATAATAATTAGCTAAAATCATAAAATTTATGAATAAAAATTATAATTTGGGCAGGAGGATGAAAGGAGATCCTCATTGACTACCTACATACCTGATCACTTTTGATTCTTGAATTGATGTTTTGGAGATTTGTACTTGGAGATAAAAACCCCAATTTCTTATTTTGGGAGATGAGAAACATCTCCTTTTTAATGAGTAATTTGGTGTTATATTGAGAATGAGGGATTTGGGATTGTTTTGTCCTTTTATCATGCCTTAAAATAGCTTGAATGACATAGTTTTGGGGTTAAAAGAGTTGAAAAGCCCCTTAAAAACCATCTGGAAGTCGCCTGGAAGCAGTCCTAACGACATAGGTCATGACTCATAGGGTCTGGTCAAGAGTATTGACTTGATTCAATGTCAGAAGTCCTATTTCAGCTTCTACTACCCAGATTATAACTCCTTCCTCAAGACCCATAATGAGACATTATGAGTCACAGTCTCGGCATCTTTGATAGTGCTTTAGTATTTTGGCCATAACTTTTCATCCCAATATTGGATTATGGTAAAATTGGTACTATTGAAAATATAATTCAAATGTATATCTTTTTATGCATCTTGAGCTCAAAAGTTCTTTGTATACCAAAAGATATGTTTGTTTGAATCTGAGTATAGTTATATACTTCACAAGAATTTAATCGCTAAGGGTTATTTTGACTTGTCTATAAGCTAGGACCTATTTATGACCTTAATATGTGTCTAAATCACTATAAAACGATCAAAAAATGTGGTTTGATCTTTCATGAACATAAATTATGGTTCTAACAATGTCTTGGATTTTCGGAGTGTCACATTCCATTTTCTTATGATTCTTATTCGGTGGTTTGAGTAGATATAGCCCATAGCGAGGTGAGGTTGATTGCTTTCCCTCTTTGTTAGCTATGTTAGATTTATTCGAAAAGGTATTATGATATCAAAGGTAAGTTGACCTTTTGTGTTTCTGATATTGTTCTATAGTTGGAAATTTAAATATATTGCTTGTTCTTGAGTTTGAGATTTTCAGACTTGCCTCTTGTGTGCAAAGTTTTTGGCTTTGGCTATCCTTTTCAATATATACTATTGGAGAGATTGATCGATTTAAGGTCTATTTTTAATTTGTGGCTATTTTAATGGCAAATAGCAGCTTGATTTTGATATCAAGATGTCATGGATTTATCTCCTTATGATAGTTTGTTCTTGTTATTGGTAGTGAGATTGGATACTCCTTTAATTTTGTGATGTAGTTCTTGTCTAAAGCAGGGTTAGAGAGTTAGTGGTAAGTGTTTTTTCCTGTGATCACTTCTTAAGTTGGCAAATTGGAATTATTTATCTTGAGTTGTTTGATTTTCTGGTGTTGGACTTGACTTGACCTTTGTTTGTAGATAGGTATTTTTATTCTTCAACGATGTGATTCATGGATTTATCAAGTGATGATTGTCTTACTTGAGTAGATTCATTAAATCTCTATTTCAAAGTTTGTTCGGCCTAATGAGACTTGGTGGAGTGTTTTGCCTTTATGATATGTGCCGATGAATATTCCTTGTCGAGATGGAGTGTTGGATTGGTTATTTTCAAGCTTGAGTTGCATTTCTCTGAGTTTTTAGAATTTTTTCCATTAATCCTACGGTTAGTGGCCTTTATGAGTTCTTGAGTACGCTTTGTTAGTTTATGCCCTCCAGCTAATATGGAGTGGATTTCCTATGTTTGGAGCTAGTGATTTATCCTCTATAACAATTTTGTTCTTTATCTATATTTCAATTTTGGCTCGGCATGATCTGCCACAGATATGCTAAATTTAGATTGTATTGTCAATGTGAGTATTTGACTTTTTCTTGGATTTATTGTCTCAACTTTGAATTTGACTCCTTGGAATAGTAATTTTAAAGTTATAATAGGTTTGGAATATTAATGCCTACCTATCTTTAGGTTTGGTTTAGCCAGTTGAGATTGAGTAGTTCAGCCTTCATGTTGAGATTTTATCTTTGAGTTTCAAGGCTTGAGTGAAGCCCTTATTTTAGATTTGTGTCGATTAGGATTTCATGTATAGGTTGGTTGAGCCTATGCCGTGTTCACCTATTTGGTCTTGTCGACTTCGATAGGATTAATTTTGATAAGTTCTCACATGATAGCCCTTGAACATGGTATTAGTTCTTTTAGCTTTGACTTTGAGTCTTGCATCGACTTTGAGAATTTTGAATGATATATTCATTAAAAGTAGTATGTCTTTAGTTGGTTTCTGCTTGGTTTATTCTTGGTTGATTGGAAATCGTGGAGCAGATCATTCCATGATGAGTAATTATGCCTTGATCTTTTTGGTTTCAATTTTGGTTTTCATCCGGACTAGTTGTAGCATTGACATAGATTGCATTCCTTGATTATCTCTATTTAAGTTCCCAAATAGCGCCATATGAGCTTATTCTTATGTTTTGCATACGGACTTTCAGCGGATAAACTTCATTGCTACGAGTTCTCTGTGATGAGATTGAGTGCATGAGACTCTAGTGATTTTCCCTCCCAGTTTGGAGTAGATAGCAAGTGTGTAATAGTAAAAGAAGGTTACATTTTGAATTGGAGTCGGTATTATGACTCATATCTTGGGTTAGTTTTGGCTTGGGTGTAAGACCCCGCAAAGTTCTACTTCAATTCAGTCCTATATAGCTTGTAATAAGGGGTCT
>NW_025856693.1:0-2147 GCF_002878395.1 Capsicum annuum
GAGACTGAGCAGTGACAGGATGGGTTACTTAGGCACGAGTGATTCCTCATCATTGACTAAGGCCTCTCTTTAAACTCTAGCCAATAGAGTTAGGCTTTCTGCCACCCAATCCTCACCTCCCATAGAACTACTTGAGGGGATGGATTTCTCAACTGGGAGATCCCCCTCAAACAATTTCTCAAAGATAGGGTTTTACTCAAAAAGTGTCAACACTAGGTGGACTTAAATTGATCTTACAAGAAGAGTCAAGTCGGTCATCAATAGGATCAACTAGTAGGAAGAGCCAATAGAGTGGGAAGAGTTTGCTACTGCCTTCCTAGATAGATTCTTTCTCTTAGAGCTTCTTGTAGTACTGCTGGCAGTTAGCGCCAGAACAGGTTCTATGCCTTACCATCCCGTCAGGAGCAGGAGGATTCTCTCGACGTTGTTACTGGTATGCTCCGCATCTTTCACTTTGATATTTATGTTTGTTGGACCCCGGGTTATGCACATACTTTTACAAGTTTATTAAGGACATCCAGCCTTGGAAAATGAATCTTCTCTGCTACAGAGAAATCCATTTTGAATTTACGGGTTCAAAGATTGGGAAACCATTTGAAAATATCTTCTGAGTTTAGCGAATAGGAAAGCTTCACTAAATTAGGCGCTTCTTGTGAGGCAACCCAAGCTAAGGTATCTTTTCTTTTTAGTGTTTAGTTTTTTTATTTCACGTATTTTTTGTTTTTGGTTGAGTCACAAGTTAATGGAAAGTCTGAGTACCATAAACTTGAGCTTGGAGCATGGAAAACACTGAAGACATAACATCTGTTGTACCAGATATAACATCTGTTCAATATCTTTCACTGAGTCAAATTATTTTACTTGAAAGAAGACGTATTGCATCATCCATAGGCTTAAATAGATCAACCTCCTTAATTCTCGGGTTGAATTTCATCGAGTGGAGTCGGATAAGGAAGGGGTTGATGTTGGTTTTGTGGTATGAGAAGGCTCCAGTTTTCTTGGTATAATGGGACATTGCAGGTTATTTGTTGGGGGTTCAGCAAGTTTGGCATCATTGTGAGCCCACTTGGGTTGATGATTTATGATGGGTTTACCTGGTTTGAGCCAAATCTTCTAAATCACTCTAGTCCAACCCATCTAAACATGGGCAGGTTGGGCGGGTCAAATGGGTTTGGGCTTCTGCAACCAGTTGGTCAGAATAGAATCCAGAACTTAAATAGGCCACACTACAAGTGTTGCTTCTGCCTTGAGCAATCTTTGACAGATAAAACTGAAACTAAGAAGTGAACTTCATGCATTTTTTTCCAGTAGGAGTTTATAGTTGTCTAAGTAAACTGATTGAACTCAATATTTGCAGATATATTGGATCACATTCGGTAAAAGTTTACCTTTGTTTTATCCTACTTTTATTAGTTTTTGTATAGTTGTGGTTTGTCTGTGAATATTTTATGAGCGGAAGAACTTTTGTTTGGGAAAAACACCCTCAAGCCACTTCTTCCTTGATCAGAGATGCAAAAAATGTTTGCTAACATAATGAAAACAGAACTGTTACTGAAGTATGACACATTCAGAAAGCTGATGCATAATTAAATATTTAAAATAACGATTACAAAACAGTAGCATTAATCTTTGCAATCCACAATTAGTCCCGCTTTTCTTTCTCTCTATTTTTTTAAAGAAATTGTTTAACCTGCCCGGCATAACAACTCCCTCGCACTGCCCCATTGCCATCTTTAGAGAGATTGATATCCAGAGGCCTCTTTGATTGATATTGTTTGATGCTTATCTGATTTCATCTGTATCAGTTCTCTTATCTACCTTGAGAAGTAGTTATTGGGAGCATGTAATTTATTGTGACAGGCTTAACTCACTGTGTAGAATGGCGACCATCTGCATGGTTATAATGACGCAGAGGTTAAGGTATGGTGTCTCCCTTATTTTCTCAGAACAACATTCAGATTGTGAAAACTGATGGCATCTTCGTCAGCTTCCAGTTAATAGCTTTACTTGTGCGACAACATAGAAAGAAACTTCCTGAATATGATCATGTGGTGCCTGGGGAATAACAGAAGAGGTATCATATTGTGTTTTGACAAAAAACTATCATTATTTTTTGGTGCTATAGAAACTGAACATTTCTGTCTGAT
>NW_025856694.1:0-6660 GCF_002878395.1 Capsicum annuum
CTCTGGAAATGAGTTTTTGGGCTCTAAGATAAGAGATAAAGTGACCTCTAGGTGCCACAGAATTCCCTGCCCATACAATTGGTGTCTCATTCGGGAAAGAAAAAGTAACCTTTCGGGTTCTGGAATTAAGTGTGGCATAGCACAAATGGAGCCAGTCTATCCCAAGAATGGCATCAAAATCTACCATATCAAGTTCTATAAGATCTGCCACAATATCCCTACTAAGTATAGACACAACACAATTTCTATACACCTTTCTAGCAATAATAGAATCACTGATAGGAGTGGAAATAGTGAAGGGTTCTACAATAACTTTGGGTTCAAATCCAAAACCAACAGCCACATAAGAGGTCACATAAGATAAAGTAGATCCGGGATCAAGCAATACATAATTATTACGAGAAAAGATTTGTAACATACCAGTGACAACATCTGGTGAAGCTTCCATCTCCTGGCAGTTATTCAAAGAATATAACCGATTACGACCGCTCCCGGTAGTAGAAGGGGCACCCTTAAGAGGAGGAGCCATAGACGTGGCTTGGGGCTTAGTCCCCCCCACATTTCCTCCAGCAGAAGGGCAATCTTTCTGAAGGTGACCCACCTTGCCACATGTATAACAATTTCTCCCCTCAAAATAAAACCTCCCTGGTTGATTATTTTCTTAAGTCTTGCACCGTAGATGAGTACAATGATGATGGGCCACACTGCCCTGTGACTGAGTATCTGAGGCTCTGGATCCATGATGAGTTTGAAAACTCTGAGATCATCTGTCTGCTGGTGGTATGGGCGCTGGGGCGCTGGCAGCAGATTGTGCATTACCCCAATTCTTCTTTTTCTGCCATTTATTTCCCTACTTACTACTTTAAGGCTGGCTGTGACCCTGGTTGGCAGATCTTGCTCTTTTCGCCTGTCTTTCCAGCTCCCTAGTCTCAGAAATCTTTTTTTTTCTTCTCTACCTACTGCATATGAATGGTCAGCCTAGCAAATTCCAACTCTTTATTTAGCATAGCTCCCTGACATTCAAACACCAGATGATCCGAAAGGCCAGAAGCAAACTTTCTCATTCGGGCTCTTATACTACTTGTCATCTCAAAAGGATAATGGGCCAGCTGATTGAATTTCAAAGTTTACTCCTGCACGCTCATCTTACCCTTCTTGAGGTTCATAAACTCTTCTGCTTTAGCTTCCCTCAGCTCCAGAGGAAAGAACCTGTCAAGGAAAACATCAACGAACTCGCCCCAATCTGCGGGCTCAGCACTATCACCCTTCGCATCTTTCCAATTGTTATACCACTGATTCACCACCTATTTCAGCTGGTAAGCTGCCAATTCTACCCCTTCTACCTCATCAACATGCATCACCTTGAAGATCTTTTCCATCTTATCTACAAATTCCTGCGGATCCTCTTCTACCTTAGTACCTGTGAATTAGAAAGGATTCATTCTCATGAATTAGCTCACCCGAGTAGCTCCAAAAGTAATAGATGCATACTCGGTATCCTCTGACCGCTGAGTTTGTGCATCCACCAACTGTGTCAATATATGAATAGACTGCCTGAACTCTGCGTTTAAAATATCTCTCTGATTATTCGGGGGATGGTTAGCATTTGTCTATGGAGCCCGAGGTGGACTGGTCAGGAATAGAGGGAATCCCAGAGTAGGGACAGGCTCTGGAGTGGGAACTCTGTTATAGGTCTGCATGTCATGGGTGGGACGGACCTCATCTGTCTGAGCATTCTGATCAATGTTGCGATGGGGAGGCATGACTGTGTTTCTGAAATACAAGAGATCATTGATTAGGGAACAGTTTAGACTCTGAAGCTCAAACTAAATCAAAAAGAAGGGAAACTTTTTCTAAATGCTTAGTAGCCTCCTACTTATAACTGTGGCGCGCTACACACCCATAAACAAGACTCTACCCGATGTGATTTTGCATACACCCTGGGACCATGAACCGTTCTGGGATACCATGTTTTTCATGACCCAAATCGGGGCCCTGGATGTGACGAGGGTCCCGAACTATAAAGGCCCAGAACACCCCTATCTGTCTGGTAATCATGCACATAATTTATATGATAAAGAAATGCTGAAGATAAACTATATTATGAAAATATGGTCAAGAATCATATAAAAGCAATAATGGGGAATAATGTCCCACAATCTCAACACAGCATCTCGATAACGTCTGTGAAATCTCTACTACATGACTAAAATAAGTGTCTATCTGGAAACTGGGACAAGGCCCTCAGTAGACCCAAAACTAATAAATGATAAATAAAACTGCTAAATATTAGGCCTTCCGAACTATAGAAGGCTCACCAACTGACTCTGTAAATCTGTCTGAGGAATCTCCTCATTTTCTGGACCCCTAGACTGTGCCTCCGAACCTGGGAGGAAGGGTGTCAATACAAAAGTACTGGTACGCAGAGATATCAAAACAAAATATAATATTTTTACAAAATATAGGTGAGAGCCATTATAAAGAAATTTCATATCAAATCCTTTGAAAACACATAGGCATAATGTAATAATTTTTCAACAATAATGCAATGCAGCTGAGCTAGGTGGAATACCCTACATATCACATTTACACTAACTGTCAAACCTCGGTTGCCATCGAGATTAGAGTATAAGTGAGGGAAAGACACACAAGATCACACAGCAGAGTGTCTCGACCCAATGGTAGTGCACAGGATCACAAAGCAGGGCTCCTAACCATAGTCCCAACTTGGGAATGACATAAAGTCAGGTACGTAAGATCACAAAGTATGGTACCAAATTTCCATGTCGGTAAACATGGTTTCCAGCGATAAGCCCTTACACTCAAACGGTTTCTTCGGTCATCCACCTATATCGTGTAAAATCAATGCATTTAGATTTTATTTAATTCAATTACATATCATATTCTGTAGGGTATCATCATACCGGACTTGCAAGCCATCAATCTCACATCATTCTTCTCATTCAACCATTGTATTCAACATGTTTCAACACAAATAACCCTCTCATTTTCAAGGCAAAATCATATCAATTCTCAAAATATTTCATGTCATGCTTTTCAAGATGTTTTTAAATAATTTACATCATATGAACATTTGAAACAAATTCACATCAAGAGAGGGATTTCATATAAATCATGCTCTCAAATTAACACCTTTTCGAAACACATGCATATACATATATAATATGTCAAATCATTCGAAAATAGGCCTAAAGACCAAACCAATATCATAGAGATGCTTAAAACATGTTTAGAACATAATCATATTCGTAGTTTCAAAATCCCCATTTGTAAAACATGAATTTAAAGACCCATGAGATTTTTGGGATAACCCTACGTACCTCTATTTAGGAATTCAAAGGGTGCTTCTTGATGCCCTCGACTTGGGGATTCCAAATCTTCAATTTGTTTTGAAAATCCACGGTTAAATCTTGAGTTGCTTGGATTTTTATTTTGAAACCCTTGAGAGAGTTCTTGAGAAAATTTGATGATATTTTGGTGTTTGGGGGATTAAATTCCGTGTTTAAGTTGACAGGGTAGGGTAAAATGACCAAAATACCCTCAAATGCTCGAAGGCTGAAGCTAAAAAATTGGACACCCTCGGGACTGGAAGGGCGGCGCCCTGCTCTGAGAGGCTCTTTAACCAGCGCGACTCCTTTCTTAGAGAGGCTCTCTAAGCTGGGCGGCGCCCCCTTATCGCGGAGAGCTACTATTTTGCCAATCCAAATACGACCTTAGGCTCATCTAAAAATTCCGAAACTCCTCTGAGGTGTACTATAACCTTGCCCCATCGCAACGCAACAAGAAAATCTAAAAATGGATGTCGGAAAGGTTGAAAAGTTGTATCTAGAAGATTGCTAGCTAAAATGACTCTAAGTCCTCATTACACTTAGAAAATTTCAAGTTTCTTACTCTTAGTGCTGGTCATTGTAAGGTAACACATGCAAGGCTTTTACTGGGCGTTACAATATATATATATATATATATAAATATAATATCGTACATAAAAGATAAATAACCAAAAATTTATCGTAATTTGCAAAATTTGTTGATATTATTATGCGATTGAGGAAATATACTACTCGTGTTAATTTGATGATATAATAACTAATTATTTGATTTATATATATATGCATTGTATTAAATTAATTAGATGTTGTTATAAATATTATAGAATTTATTAAAATATTAATTTGGTAAAAATTATTTTTAATTTATTAATCTATTAATTGTAGTTTATTAAACTATCATTTATCAAAATTTTTGTAAAAATCGACCACATATGGTCGGTTTCAAAATTATTTTCCAAAAATCAACCATACGTGGTCGATTTTACTGTAAATTTTAAAAAAATACAATTAATAACCTAGCCAAATATTTCACTTTTCTAATTATTGGAACCAAATACACACACAAACATAAACACACATACGCACACAAACACAAAGCTTCCACCGTCGCTGCCGCATACGCACATCTGCCGCCGTCGACTGTCGCCGTCGACTAGCTTCTACTATCGTCAGTCGAACACACTCTTGATTTCGAGGTTTCAACTTATTTAATCACTCAAACAAACTCGAAATCATTCAAACAAGTGGGTTCTCGAAGCAATTCTTGATTTCTCCAACTCAAGTAAGAATGTGAGATTGCTTCACTTTAGTTTGAGTTAACTTCACTTTATTTTGAATTGTGAAGCCATAGTTCTTATGTTTTGGTTGAAAATGGGGAAATAGCGGATAAAATTGAATGTAGTATTGATTGTATGTGTTACGTGGACTGAAATAAGCAATATCTTTCATAGAGTAGATGGATATTTTGGAGAAAGTTGCCGTAGTCTATCTTATAATTTACTAAGCTCATCATTCTCGATGTTGCAGCTTCCCATGAGAGAATCTCTAAGTAGATTGAAGCTGCTATTTAGAAATATCAAGAAATTAAGGAAAATATCAAAGGTATGTTGACATAGTGAAGCTGTGTAGGGCTATCTTCGATTCACTATTATTGTTATATTGTTGTTATTGTTTATATTGAAGTCTAGTGAAGTCGTGTGTAGCCTTGTTCGATTCACTAGCATTGTTGTTATCTTCTTGTTATTGTTCATATTGAAGTCTAGTGAAGCCGTGTATGGCCTGGTTCAATTCACTAGCATTGTTCTTGACATGTGGTGGTCTTGTTGTTGCTTGTTTTGAATGTGGTTTTATTTTTATACTTAATCGCTTTAAAATGGTCAAGTGTAGGGACTTTAAAGGGGAATTTTGTGTTTTGAATGTGGTTTTGTTTTTATATTTATAGTCGCTTGAAAATGGTTAAGTGTAGGGACTTCAAAGGAAATTTTGTGTTTTGAATGTGGTTTTGTTTTGATACTTGGCTGCTTGAAAATGGTTAAGTGTAGGGACTTTAAAGGAGATTTATTTGTTTTGATTGTGGTTTGTTTGGTGACTTAGTCACTTGTAAATGATTTAGTGTAGGGACTTTGAAGTGAATGTTTTAGTTTGAATGTCGTCTGTTTGGTGACTTAGTCGCTTGAAAATGGTTAAGTGTAGGAACTTTAAAGGGAATTTTTTGCTTTGAATGTGGTTTGGTAGGTCACTTAGTCACTTGAGAGTTTTTAAGTATAGGTACTTTAAAGGGAATTTTTTGTTTTGAATGTCGTTTGGTTGGTGACTTAGTCGCTTGAAAGATGTTAAGTATAAGTACTTTAAAGGTGACTTGGTAGGTTGAAAATGGTTAAGTGTAGGGACTTTAAAGGGTGTTTTTGTCTTGAATGTTGTTTTGTTTTGATACTTAGTCGCTTGAAAATGGTTAAGTGTAGGGAGTTTAAAGAAGATTTTTTCGTATTGATTGTGGTTTATTTGGTGACTTATTCGCTTGAAAACGGTTAAGTGTAGGGACTTTAAAGGAAATTTTTTATTTTTAATGTGGTTTTGTTTTGATACTTAGTCGATTGAAAATGGTAAGTGTAGGGACTTTAAAGGGAATTTTTTGTTTTGAATGTCGTTTGGTTGGTGACTTTGTCGCTTGAAAGTTGTTAATTATAGGTACTTTAAAGGGGATTTTTTTGTTTTTAATGTCGTTTGTTTGGTGACTTAGTCGCTTGAAAATGGTTAAGTGTAGGGACTCTAAAGTGAATTTTTTGGTTTGAATGTTGTTTGTTTGGTGACTTACTCGCTTGAAAATGGTTAAGTGTAGGGACTTTAAAGGAGTTTTTTTTGCTTTGAATGTGGTTTGGTAGGCCACTTAGTCACTTGAAAGTTGTTTAGGTACTTTAAAGGGATTTTTTTGTTTTGAATATCGTTTGGTTGGTGACTTAGTCGCTTGAAAATGGTTAAGTGTAGGGACTTCAAAGTGAATTTTTTTTTATTTGATTGTGGTTTGTTTGATGACTTAGTCACTTTAAAATGGTTAGGTGTTGGGACTTTAAAGGGAATTTTTTGTTTTGAATGTGGTTTTGTTTTGATACTTAGTCGCTTGAAAATGGTTTAGTGTAGGGACTTTAAAGGGGATTTTTTTGTTTTGATTGTGGTTTTTTTGGTGACTTAGTCGCTTGAAAATAGTTTAGTATTGGGACTTTAAAGGAAATTTTTTGTTTTGAATGTTATTTTATTTTGATACTTAGTCGCTTGAAAATGGTTAGGTGTAAGGATTTTAAAGGTGACTTGG
>NW_025856695.1:0-2487 GCF_002878395.1 Capsicum annuum
CCTGTACAATCTTAAGGTTAGATGTTTACTATATTTAACAAAAAAAATATGCATTTAAATATGTTACAAATGCTTACCATTCAAATGGATACATCCACCTAGTTTGAACTGGACCGCCTAGTCGAGCTTTGTGCACAAGGTGAATGGGAAGATGTTCCATCACATCGAAAAACGCCGGCGGGAAAATCTTCTCTAGCTTGTTGGTGATAACAACAATATTACTTTCCATTCGCGCCAGATTTTCTTCTATTAATGTGGTGGCACATAAGTCTTTGAAGAATAAACTGATCTCTGCTATTGGTTTCCATATATTTTCAGGTAAACGAATAAAAGCAATTGGAAGTAATTGTTCCATGAAAACATGACAATTATGGATTTTCATTCCATACAAGATTCCTTGTGTCATATCAACCCTCTTTTCCAAATTTGGGGCATATCCATTGGGCATCTTCAAACTTTGAACCCACTCACATATTTGACGTTTTTGGTCCAACTTGAATGTAAAACCAGCCTTGGGCTTAAGAACATTGTCATTGGGCCCCTGCTGTAAGTGTAATTCTCTGTGGTTTCAGTATTCTGGTAAGTCAAGTCTGGCCTTAGGATTATCCTTTGTTTTGTCGGTGACATCCATAACTTTGTTGAACAAGTTGTCAAAGTAGTTCTTCTCAGTATGCATGGCATCAACATTATTTCTAAGTAAATTATCTGGCCAATATTCTAACTCCCAAAATATAATTTGCTTAGTCCAGTTATGCAAAACGTCATATCCATCAAGCCTGTACAATCGTTCCTCACTGGCTTTAGGCAAATCCTGAACTATTTCGCAGATGTCGTGACCAGACAACATTGAAGGGGGACCATCATGTTCCTGTCTATTCCTTCTGAAAGAATTTTTGTGTCTCCTAAATTCATGATCAGGTGGCAAGAAACAACGATGACAATCAAACCATGAATTTTTCCTGCCATGTCTCAATGTGAAAGATTTCATTTTTTCCATGCAGTATGGACAAGCCAGCTTTCCAGCGGTCATCCACCCCGATAATATTCCATAAACAGGAAAATCATTAACAGTCCACATTAGATATGCATGCATATTGAAATTCTGTTTAAGAGAGATGTCTCATGTTTCAATCCCCTCATGCCATAAAATCTGAAGTTCATCTATCAAAGGTTGCAAGTACACATCTATTCCGTTTTTTGGATTACGCTGGCCAGAAATAATACAATTCAGAAATATATAGGGACTTATCATCAACATTTCAGGAGGAAGATTATAAGGAGTGATAAATACAGGCTAACATGAATATGGCACACCACCAACTGAAAAAAGAGAGAACCCATCCGCACATAATCTCAATCGAATATTTCGTGTCTCAGCTGCAAAATCTGGATAATTTGCATTAAAATGCTTCCAAGCCTCCCCATCAAATGGATAACATATAACACCAGGGGCCCTTCTATTTTCACTATG
Organism: Capsicum annuum; assembly: GCF_002878395.1. NCBI lineage: Eukaryota > Viridiplantae > Streptophyta > Magnoliopsida > Solanales > Solanaceae > Capsicum > Capsicum annuum. Next base: position 1,472 of record NW_025856695.1, read on the forward strand.
CCATCTCATATGAGGAGTTGAGCTGTAGAAAGTATACAACCTCTTCAACCTTGGTATAAGAGGTAAATAATACATTGCCTTAATATCAATTTGCTTCCCAGTAGAACCACACTTATATCTAGGGTGCTGACAAAACTTACAGAACTCTAGGTTAGCATCTCCCTTAAAGTATAACATGTAGTCATTGTCACAACAATTAATTCTAACCGAGGAGAGACCTAACTTTGACACCAATCTTTTTGCCTTATAGAAAGAATCAGGAACCTCCAAGTCGGGGTGAACTAACTCTCTAATAAAGTCTATAATTGAGTCTATTCCTCCTTCCGCAATATTCCAGTCAGATTTAATACTTAATAATGTAACAGCAACAGACAAATGAGAGTGCGAACACTCACAAAAAAAGGATGACTAGCAGCCTGCAATTCTTCGTAGAAATTGTCTGCTTCGCTATTAGGAACATCTTCAACATTTTCCCTAAAGTCAACCCCGTGTTGCATCCCAAATGCATCGTGCACCATTTCTGTCATCCTAGTATCTTGATATTCATTATGCCCTACAGACCTACTACTTTCTCCAGCAACAAAGTTATTTTATGCAACATCACCATGAATACCACGCAATCTTAAAAAGTCCTCGTGAAACCCCTTCCTATAAAGATGATCCTTTACATCTTCTTCACTTACAAGATTTATACTATCACATCTAATACAAGGACAACGAATTACCCAAAAATGTTTCCAAAGATCAAGTGTCTTAGCATGTTCAACAAATCTTTTGACACCCTCAACAAATTTCTCCCTAATACCCATTCTATTATTATGGTTTCGGTGATATATCCAGCTATAATCATCTTTCATCTATGAAATCAATCAGATTCAACTAATTAGACCAAGCAATTTCAACAAATAAAGTCACCAACAACATCACCTTCTAAACACAAGTTCACTTTTAAAGTCACCAAAATTAAGCATTTTCAACAAATAAAGTCACCAACAACATCACCTTCTAAACAAAAG